>NW_027102141.1:0-53089 GCF_035609145.1 Eleutherodactylus coqui | reverse complement strand
TCCGCGATCTGACGAGAGCAGGCACATTCAGCTTAGAATGCCCGTTGACAGCTCCTCCTCCTTTCCTATGGGCTTTCTGCAGTGAGAACGCACCTCCGAAAAGGAAAGAAACCTACTCACGGCCTTAAAAGTCAACGGGACCTGGGATTCCCAGCCAGTCACCCATACTGGTACTTGCCAGGCCTCAAGCTGGCTGGCGGCCACGATCTGACGAGAGCAGGCACATTCAGCTTAGAATGCCCGTTGACAGCTCCTCCTCCTTTCCTATGGGCTTTCTGCAGTGCGAACGCACCTCCGAAACGGAAAGAAACCTACTCACGGCCTTAAAAGTCAACGGGACCTGGGATTCCAAGCCGGTCACCCATCCTGGTACTTGCCAGGCCTCAAGCTGGCTGGCGGGCCGCGATCTGACGAGAGCAGGCACATTCAGCTTAGAATGCCCGTTGACAGCTCCTCCTCCTTTCCTATGGGCTTTCTGCAGTGAGAACGCACCTCCGAAACAGAAAGAAACCTACTCACGGCCTTAAAAGTCAACGGGACCTGGGATTCCCAGCCGGTCACCCATACTGGTACTTGCCAGGCCTCAAGCTGGCTGGCGGCCGCGATCTGACGAGAGCAGGCACATTCAGCTTAGAATGCCCGTTGACAGCTCCTCCTCCTTTCCTATGGGCTTTCTGCAGTGCGAACGCACCTCAGAAAAGAAAAGAAACCTACTCACGGCCTTAAAAGTCAACGGGACCTGGGATTCCCAGCCGGTCACCCATACTGGTACTTGCCAGGCCTCAAGCTGGCTGGCGGCCGCGATCTGACGAGAGCAGGCACATTCAGCTTAGAATGTCCGTTGACAGCTCCTCCTCCTTTCCTATGGGCTTTCTGCAGTGCGAACGCACCTCCGAAAAGGAAAGAAACCTACTCACGGCCTTAAAAGTCAACAGGACCTGGATTCCCAGCCTGTCACCCATACTGGTACTTGCCAGGCCTCAAGCTGGCTGGCGGCCGCCATCTGACGAGAGCAGGCACATTCAGCTTAGAATGCCCGTTGACAGCTCCTTCTCCTTTCCTATGGGCTTTCTGCAGTGCGAACGCACCTCCGAAAAGGAAAGAAACCTACTCACGGCCTTAAAAGTCAACGGGACCTGGGATTCCCAGCCGGTCACCCATACTGGTACTTGCCAGACCTCAAGCTGGGCTGGCGGCCGTGATCTGACGAGAGCAGGCATATTCAGCTTAGAATTCCTGTTGACAGCTCCTCCTCCTTTCCTATGGGCTTTCTGCAGTGCGAATGCACCTCCGAAAAGGAAAGAAACCTACTCACGGCCTTAAAAGTCAAAGGACCTGGGATTCCCAGCCAGTCACCCATACTGGTACTTGCCAGGCCTCAAGCTGGCTGGCAGCCGCGATCTGACGAGAGCAGGCACATTCAGCTTAGAATGCCCGTTGACAGCTCCTCCTCCTTTCCTATGGCTTTCTGCAGTGCGAACGCACCTCCGAAAAGGAAAGAAACCTACTCACGGCCTTAAAAGTCAACGGGACCTGGGATTCCCAGCCGGTCACCCATACTGGTACTTGCCAGGCCTCAAGCTGGCTGGCGGCCGCGATCTGACGAGAGCAGGCACATTCAGCTTAGAATGCCCGTTGACAGCTCCTCCTCCTTTCCTATGGGCTTTCTGCAGTGCGAACGCACCTCCGAAACGGAAAGAAACCTACTCACGGCCTTAAAAGTCAACGGGACCTGGGATTCCCAGCCGGTCACCCATACTGGTACTTGCCAGGCCTCAAGCTGGCTGGCGGCCGCAATCTGACGAAAGCAGGCACATTCAGCTTAGAATGCCCGTTGACAGCTCCTCCTCCTTTCCTATGGGCTTTGTGCAGTGCGAACGCACCTCCGAAACGGAAAGAAACCTACTCACTGGCCTTAAAAGTCAACGGGACCTGGGATTCCCAGCCGGTCACCCCATACTGGTACTTGCCAGGCCTCAAGCTGGCTGGCGGCCGCGATCTGACGAGACCAGGCACATTCAGCTTAGAATGCCCGTTGACAGCTCCTCCTCCTTTCCTATGGGCTTTCTGCAGTGCGAACGCACCTCCGAAAAGGAAAGAAACCTACTCACGGCCTTAAAAGTCAACGGGACCTGGGATTCCCAGCCGGTCACCCATACTGGTACTTGCCAGACCTCAAGCTGGCTGGCGGCCGTGATCTGACGAGAGCAGGCATATTCAGCTTAGAATTCCTGTTGACAGCTCCTCCTCCTTTCCTATGGGCTTTCTGCAGTGCGAATGCACCTCCGAAAAGGAAAGAAACCTACTCACGGCCTTAAAAGTCAACAGGACCTGGGATTCCCAGCCAGTCACCCATACTGGTACTTGCCAGGCCTCAAGCTGGCTGGCAGCCGCGATCTGACGAGAGCAGGCACATTCAGCTTAGAATGCCCGTTGACAGCTCCTCCTCCTTTCCTATGGGCTTTCTGCAGTGCGAACGCACCTCCGAAAAGGAAAGAAACCTACTCACGGCCTTAAAAGTCAACGGGACCTGGGATTCCCAGCCGGTCACCCATACTGGTACTTGCCAGGCCTCAAGCTGGCTGGCGGCCGCGATCTGACGAGAGCAGGCACATTCAGCTTAGAATGCCCGTTGACAGCTCCTCCTCCTTTCCTATGGGCTTTCTGCAGTGCGAACGCACCTCCGAAACGGAAAGAAACCTACTCACGGCCTTAAAAGTCAACGGGACCTGGGATTCCCAGCCGGTCACCCATACTGGTACTTGCCAGGCCTCAAGCTGGCTGGCGGCCGCAATCTGACGAAAGCAGGCACATTCAGCTTAGAATGCCCGTTGACAGCTCCTCCTCCTTTCCTATGGGCTTTGTGCAGTGCGAACGCACCTCCGAAACGGAAAGAAACCTACTCACGGCCTTAAAAGTCAACGGGACCTGGGATTCCCAGCCGGTCACCCATACTGGTACTTGCCAGGCCTCAAGCTTGCTGGCGGCCGCGATCTGACGAGAGCAGGCACATTCAGCTTAGAATGCCCGTTGACAGCTCCTCCTCCTTTCCTATGGGCTTTCTGCAGTGCGAACGCACCTCCAAAAAGGAAAGAAACCTACTCACGGCCTTAAAAGTCAATGGGACCTGGGATTCCCAGCCGGTCACCCATACTGGTACTTGCCAGGCCTCAAGCTGGCTGGCGGCCGCGATCTGACGAGAGCAGGCACATTCAGCTTAGAATGCCCGTTGACAGCTCCTCCTCCTTTCCTATGGGCTTTCTGCAGTGCGAACGCACCTCCGAAAAGGAAAGAAACCTACTCACGGCCTTAAAAGTCAATGGGACCTGGGATTCCCAGCCGCTCACCCATACTGGTGCTTGCCAGGCCTCAAGCTGGCTGGCGGCCGCGATCTGACGAGAGCAGGCACATTCAGCTTAGAATGCCCGTTGACAGCTCCTCCTCCTTTCCTATGGGCTTTCTGCAGTGCGAACGCACCTCCGAAAAGGAAAGAAACCTACTCACGGCCTTAAAAGTCAACGGGACCTGGGATTCCCAGCCGGTCACCCATACTGGTACTTGCCAGGCCTCAAGCTGGCTGGCGGCCGCGATCTGACGAGAGCAGGCACATTCAGCTTAGAATGCCCGTTGACAGCTCCTCCTCCTTTCCTATGGGCTTTCTGCAGTGCGAACGCACCTCCGAAAAGGAAAGAAACCTACTCACGGCCTTAAAAGTCAACGAGACCTGGGATTCCCAGCCGGTCACCCATACTGGTACTTGCCAGGCCTCAAGCTGGCTGGCGGCCGCGATCTGACGAGAGCAGGCACATTCAGCTTAGAATGCCCGTTGACAGCTCCTCCTCCTTTCCTATGGGCTTTCTGCAGTGCGAACGCACCTCCGAAAAGGAAAGAAACCTACTCACGGCCTTAAAAGTCAACGGGACCTGGGATTCCCAGCCGGTCACCCATACTGGTACTTGCCAGGCCTCAAGCTGGCTGGCGGCCGCGATCTGACGAGAGCAGGCACATTCAGCTTAGAATACCCGTTGACAGCTCCTCCTCCTTTCCTATGGGCTTTCTGCAGTGCGAACGCACCTCCGAAAAGGAAAGAAACCTACTCACGGCCTTAAAAGTCAACGGGACCTGGGATTCCCAGCCGGTCACCCATACTGGTACTTGCCAGGCCTCAAGCTGGCTGGCGGCCGCGATCTGACGAGAGCAGGCACATTCAGCTAAGAATGCCCGTTGACAGCGCCTACTCCTTTCCTATGGGCTTTCTGCAGTGCGAACGCACCTCCGAAAAGGAAAGAAACCTACTCACGGCCTTAAAAGTCAACGGGACCTGGGATTCCCAGCCGGTCACCCATACTGGTACTTGCCAGGCCTCAAGCTGGCTGGCGGCCGCGATCTGACGAGAGCAGGCACATTCAGCTTAGAATGCCCGTTGACAGCTCCTCCTCCTTTCCTATGGGCTTTCTGCAGTGCGAACGCACCTCCGAAAAGGAAAGAAACCTACTCACGGCCTTAAAAGTCAACGGGACCTGGGATTCCCAGCCGCTCACCCATACTGGTGCTTGCCAGGCCTCAAGCTGGCTGGCGGCCGCGATCTGACGAGAGCAGGCACATTCAGCTTAGAACGCCCGTTGACAGCTCCTTCTCCTTTCCTATGGGCTTTCTGCAGTGCGAACGCACCTCCGAAAAGGAAAGAAACCTACTCACGGCCTTAAAAGTCAACGGGACCTGGGATTCCCAGCCGGTCACCCATACTGGTACTTGCCAGGCCTCAAGCTGGCTGGCGGCCGCGATCTGACGAGAGCAGGCACATTCAGCTTAGAATGCCCGTTGACAGCTCCTCCTCCTTTCCTATGGGCTTTCTGCAGTGCGAACGCACCTCCGAAAAGGAAAGAAACCTACTCACGGCCTTAAAAGTCAACGGGACCTGGGATTCCCAGCCGGTCACCCATACTGGTACTTGCCAGGCCTCAAGCTGGCTGGCGGCCGCGATCTGACGAGAGCAGGCACATTCAGCTTAGAATGCCCGTTGACAGCTCCTCCTGCTTTCCTATGGGCTTTCTGCAGTGCGAACGCACCTCCGAAAAGGAAAGAAACCTACTCACGGCCTTAAAAGTCAACGGGACCTGGGATTCCCAGCCGGTCACCCATACTGGTACTTGCCAGGCCTCAAGCTGGCTGGCGGCCGCGATCTGACGAGAGCAGGCACATTCAGCTTAGAATGCCCGTTGACAGCTCCTCCTCCTTTCCTATGGGCTTTCTGCAGTGCAAACGCACCTCCGAAAAGGAAAGAAACCTACTCACGGCCTTAAAATTCAACGGGACCAGGGATTCCCAGCCGGTCACCCATACTGGTACTTGCCAGGCCTCAAGCTGGCTGGCGGCCGCGATCTGACGAGAGCAGGCACATTCAGCTTAGAATGCCCGTTGACAGCTCCTCCTCCTTTCCTATGGGCTTTCTGCAGTGCGAACGCACCTCCGAAAAGGAAAGAAACCTACTCACGGCCTTAAAAGTCAATGGGACCTGGGATTCCCAGCCGCTCACCCATACTGGTGCTTGCCAGGCCTCAAGCTGGCTGGCGGCCGCGATCTGACGAGAGCAGGCACATTCAGCTTAGAATGCCCGTTGACAGCTCCTCCTCCTTTCCTATGGGCTTTCTGCAGTGCGAACGCACCTCCGAAAAGGAAAGAAACCTACTCACGGCCTTAAAAGGCAACGGGACCTGGGATTCCCAGCCGGTCACCCATACTGGTACTTGCCAGGCCTCAAGCTGGCTGGCGGCCGCGATCTGACGAGAGCAGGCACATTCAGCTTAGAATGCCCGTTGACAGCTCCTCCTCCTTTCCTATGGGCTTTCTGCAGTGCGAACGCACCTCCGAAAAGGAAAGAAACCTACTCACGGCCTTAAAAGTCAACGGGACCTGGGATTCCCAGCCGGTCACCCATACTGGTACTTGCCAGGCCTCAAGCTGGCTGGCGGCCGCGATCTGACGAGAGCAGGCACATTCAGCTTAGAATGCCCGTTGACAGCTCCTCCTCCTTTCCTATGGGCTTTCTGCAGTGCGAACGCACCTCCGAAAAGGAAAGAAACCTACTCACGGCCTTAAAAGTCAACGGGACCTGGGATTCCCAGCCGGTCACCCATACTGGTACTTGCCAGGCCTCAAGCTGGCTGGCGGCCGCGATCTGACGAGAGCAGGCACATTCAGCTTAGAATGCCCGTTGACAGCTCCTCCTCCTTTCCTATGGGCTTTCTGCAGTGCGAACGCACCTCCGAAAAGGAAAGAAACCTACTCACGGCCTTAAAAGTCAACGGGACCTGGGATTCCCAGCCGGTCACCCATACTGGTACTTGCCAGGCCTCAAGCTGGCTGGCGGCCGCGATCTGACGAGAGCAGGCACATTCAGCTTAGAATGCCCGTTGACAGCTCCTCCTCCTTTCCTATGGGCTTTCTGCAGTGCGAACGCACCTCCGAAAAGGAAAGAAACCTACTCACGGCCTTAAAAGTCAACGGGACCTGGGATTCCCAGCCGCTTACCCATACTGGTACTTGCCAGGCCTCAAGCTGGCTGGCGGCCGCGATCTGACGAGAGCAGGCACATTCAGCTTAGAATGCCCGTTGACAGCTCCTCCTCCTTTCCTATGGGCTTTCTGCAGTGCGAACGCACCTCCGAAACGGAAAGAAACCTACTCACGGCCTTAAAAGTCAACGGGACCTGGGATTCCCAGCCAGTCACCCATACTGGTACTTGCCAGGCCTCAAGCTGGCTGGCGGCCGCGATCTGACGAGAGCAGGCACATTCAGCTTAGAATGCCCGTTGACAGCTCCTCCTCCTTTCCTATGGGCTTTCTGCAGTGCGAACGCACCTCCGAAAAGGAAAGAAACCTACTCACGGCCTTAAAAGTCAACGGGACCTGGGATTCCCAGCCGCTTACCCATACTGGTACTTGCCAGGCCTCAAGCTGGCTGGCGGCCGCGATCTGACGAGAGCAGGCACATTCAGCTTAGAATGCCCGTTGACAGCTCCTCCTCCTTTCCTATGGGCTTTCTGCAGTGCGAACGCACCTCCGAAAAGGAAAGAAACCTACTCACGGCCTTAAAAGGCAACGGGACCTGGGATTCCCAGCCTGTCACCCATACTGGTACTTGCCAGGCCTCAAGCTGGCTGGCGGCCGCGATCTGACGAGAGCAGGCACATTCAGCTTAGAATGCCCGTTGACAGCTCCTCCTCCTTTCCTATGTGCTTTCTGCAGTGCGAACGCACCTCCGAAAAGGAAAGAAACCTACTCACGGCCTTAAAAGTCAACGGGACCTGGGATTCCCAGCCGGTCACCCATACTGGTACTTGCCAGGCCTCAAGCTGGCTGGCGGCCGCGATCTGACGAGAGCAGGCACATTCAGCTTAGAATGCCCGTTGACAGCTGCTCCTCCTTTCCTATGGGCTTTCTGCAGTGCGAACGCACCTCCGAAAAGGAAAGAAACCTACTCACGGCCTTAAAAGTCAACGGGACCTGGGATTCCCAGCCGGTCACCCATACTGGTACTTGCCAGGCCTCAAGCTGGCTGGCAGCCGCGATCTGACGAGAGCAGGCACATTCAGCTTAGAATGCCCGTTGACAGCTCCTCCTCCTTTCCTATGGGCTTTCTGCAGTGCGAACGCACCTCCGAAACGGAAAGAAACCTACTCACGGCCTTAAAAGTCAACGGGACCTGGGATTCCCAGCCGGTCACCCATACTGGTACTTGCCAGGCCTCAAGCTTGCTGGCGGCCGCGATCTGACGAGAGCAGGCACATTCAGCTTAGAATGCCCGTTGACAGCTCCTCCTCCTTTCCTATGGGCTTTCTGCAGTGCGAACGCACCTCCGAAAAGGAAAGAAACCTACTCACGGCCTTAAAAGTCAATGGGACCTGGGATTCCCAGCCGGTCACCCATACTGGTACTTGCCAGGCCTCAAGCTGGCTGGCGGCCGCGATCTGACGAGAGCAGGCACATTCAGCTTAGAATGCCCGTTGACAGCTCCTCCTCCTTTCCTATGGGCTTTCTGCAGTGCGAACGCACCTCCGAAAAGGAAAGAAACCTACTCACGGCCTTAAAAGTCAATGGGACCTGGGATTCCCAGCCGCTCACCCATACTGGTGCTTGCCAGGCCTCAAGCTGGCTGGCGGCCGCGATCTGACGAGAGCAGGCACATTCAGCTTAGAATGCCCGTTGACAGCTCTTCCTCCTTTCCTATGGGCTTTCTGCAGTGCGAACGCACCTCCGAAAAGGAAAGAAACCTACTCACGGCCTTAAAAGTCAACGGGACCTGGGATTCCCAGCCGGTCACCCATACTGGTACTTGCCAGGCCTCAAGCTGGCTGGCGGCCGCGATCTGACGAGAGCAGGCACATTCAGCTTAGAATGCCCGTTGACAGCTCCTCCTCCTTTCCTATGGGCTTTCTGCAGTGCGAACGCACCTCCAAAAAGGAAAGAAACCTACTCACGGCCTTAAAAGTCAACGGGACCTGGGATTCCCAGCCGGTCACCCATACTGGTACTTGCCAGGCCTCAAGCTGGCTGGCGGCCACGATCTGACGAGAGCAGGCACATTCAGCTTAGAATGCCCGTTGACAGCTCCTCCTCCTTTCCTATGGGCTTTCTGCAGTGCGAACGCACCTCCGAAAAGGAAAGAAACCTACTCACGGCCTTAAAAGTCAACGGGACCTGGGATTCCCAGCCGGTCACCCATACTGGTACTTGCCAGGCCTCAAGCTGGCTGGCGGCCGCGATCTGACGAGAGCAGGCACATTCAGCTTAGAATGCCCGTTGACAGCTCCTCCTCCTTTCCTATGGGCTTTCTGCAGTGCGAACGCACCTCCGAAAAGGAAAGAAACCTACTCACGGCCTTAAAAGTCAACGGGACCTGGGATTCCCAGCCGGTCACCCATACTGGTACTTGCCAGGCCTCAAGCTGGCTGGCGGCCGCGATCTGACGAGAGCAGGCACATTCAGCTTAGAATGCCCGTTGACAGCGCCTTCTCCTTTCCTATGGGCTTTCTGCAGTGCGAACGCACCTCCGAAAAGGAAAGAAACCTACTCACGGCCTTAAAAGTCAACGGGACCTGGGATTCCCAGCCGGTCACCCATACTGGTACTTGCCAGGCCTCAAGCTGGCTGGCGGCCGCGATCTGACGAGAGCAGGCACATTCAGCTTAGAATGCCCGTTGACAGCTCCTCCTCCTTTCCTATGGGCTTTCTGCAGTGCGAACGCACCTCCGAAAAGGAAAGAAACCTACTCACGGCCTTAAAAGTCAACGGGACCTGGGATTCCCAGCCGGTCACCCATACTGGTACTTGCCAGGCCTCAAGCTGGCTGGCGGCCGCGATCTGACGAGAGCAGGCACATTCAGCTTAGAATGCCCGTTGACAGCTCCTCCTCCTTTCCTATGTGCTTTCTGCAGTGCGAACGCACCTCCGAAAAGGAAAGAAACCTACTCACGGCCTTAAAAGTCAACGGGACCTGGGATTCCCAGCCGGTCACCCATACTGGTACTTGCCAGGCCTCAAGCTGGCTGGCGGCCGCGATCTGACGAGAGCAGGCACATTCAGCTTAGAATGCCCGTTGACAGCTCCTCCTCCTTTCCTATGGGCTTTCTGCAGTGCGAACGCACCTCCGAAAAGGAAAGAAACCTACTCACGGCCTTAAAAGTCAACGGGACCTGGGATTCCCAGCCGGTCACCCATACTGGTACTTGCCAGGCCTCAAGCTGGCTGGCGGCCGCGATCTGACGAGAGCAGGCGCATTCAGCTTAGAATGCCCGTTGACAGCTCCTCCTGCTTTCCTATGGGCTTTCTGCAGTGCGAACGCACCTCCGAAAAGGAAAGAAACCTACTCACGGCCTTAAAAGTCAACGGGACCTGGGATTCCCAGCCGGTCACCCATACTGGTACTTGCCAGGCCTCAAGCTGGCTGGCGGCCGCAATCTGACGAGAGCAGGCACATTCAGCTTAGAATGCCCGTTGACAGCTCCTCCTCCTTTCCTATGGGCTTTGTGCAGTGCGAACGCACCTCCGAAACGGAAAGAAACCTACTCACGGCCTTAAAAGTCAACGGGACCTGGGATTCCCAGCCGGTCACCCATACTGGTACTTGCCAGGCCTCAAGCTGGCTGGCGGCCGCGATCTGACGAGACCAGGCACATTCAGCTTAGAATGCCCGTTGACAGCTCCTCCTCCTTTCCTATGGGCTTTCTGCAGTGCGAACGCACCTCCGAAACGGAAAGAAACCTACTCACGGCCTTAAAAGTCAACGGGACCTGGGATTCCCAGCCGGTCACCCATACTGGTACTTGCCAGGCCTCAAGCTTGCTGGCGGCCGCGATCTGACGAGAGCAGGCACATTCAGCTTAGAATGCCCGTTGACAGCTCCTCCTCCTTTCCTATGGGCTTTCTGCAGTGCGAACGCACCTCCAAAAAGGAAAGAAACCTACTCACGGCCTTAAAAGTCAATGGGACCTGGGATTCCCAGCCGGTCACCCATACTGGTACTTGCCAGGCCTCAAGCTGGCTGGCGGCCGCGATCTGACGAGAGCAGGCACATTCAGCTTAGAATGCCCGTTGACAGCTCCTCCTCCTTTCCTATGGGCTTTCTGCAGTGCGAACGCACCTCCGAAAAGGAAAGAAACCTACTCACGGCCTTAAAAGTCAATGGGACCTGGGATTCCCAGCCGCTCACCCATACTGGTGCTTGCCAGGCCTCAAGCTGGCTGGCGGCCGCGATCTGACGAGAGCAGGCACATTCAGCTTAGAATGCCCGTTGACAGCTCCTCCTGCTTTCCTATGGGCTTTCTGCAGTGCGAACGCACCTCCGAAAAGGAAAGAAACCTACTCACGGCCTTAAAAGTCAACGGGACCTGGGATTCCCAGCCGGTCACCCATACTGGTACTTGCCAGGCCTCAAGCTGGCTGGCGGCCGCGATCTGACGAGAGCAGGCACATTCAGCTTAGAATGCCCGTTGACAGCTCCTCCTCCTTTCCTATGGGCTTTCTGCAGTGCGAACGCACCTCCGAAAAGGAAAGAAACCTACTCACGGCCTTAAAAGTCAACGGGACCTGGGATTCCCAGCCGGTCACCCATACTGGTACTTGCCAGGCCTCAAGCTGGCTGGCGGCCGCGATCTGACGAGAGCAGGCACATTCAGCTAAGAATGCCCGTTGACAGCGCCTCCTCCTTTCCTATGGGCTTTCTGCAGTGCGAACGCACCTCCGAAAAGGAAAGAAACCTACTCACGGCCTTAAAAGTCAACGGGACCTGGGATTCCCAGCCGGTCACCCATACTGGTACTTGCCAGGCCTCAAGCTGGCTGGCGGCCGCGATCTGACGAGAGCAGGCACATTCAGCTTAGAATGCCCGTTGACAGCTCCTCCTCCTTTCCTATGGGCTTTCTGCAGTGCGAACGCACCTCCGAAAAGGAAAGAAACCTACTCACGGCCTTAAAAGTCAACGGGACCTGGGATTCCCAGCCGGTCACCCATACTGGTACTTGCCAGGCCTCAAGCTGGCTGGCGGCCGCGATCTGACGAGAGCAGGCACATTCAGCTAAGAATGCCCGTTGACAGCGCCTCCTCCTTTCCTATGGGCTTTCTGCAGTGCGAACGCACCTCCGAAAAGGAAAGAAACCTACTCACGGCCTTAAAAGTCAACGGGACCTGGGATTCCCAGCCGGTCACCCATACTGGTACTTGCCAGGCCTCAAGCTGGCTGGCGGCCGCGATCTGACGAGAGCAGGCACATTCAGCTTAGAACGCCCGTTGACAGCTCCTCCTCCTTTCCTATGGGCTTTCTGCAGTGCGAACGCACCTCCGAAAAGGAAAGAAACCTACTCACGGCCTTAAAAGTCAACGGGACCTGGGATTCCCAGCCGCTCACCCATACTGGTACTTGCCAGGCCTCAAGCTGGCTGGCGGCCGCGATCTGACGAGAGCAGGCACATTCAGCTTAGAATGCCCGTTGACAGCTCCTCCTCCTTTCCTATGGGCTTTCTGCAGTGCGAACGCACCTCCGAAAAGGAAAGAAACCTACTCACGGCCTTAAAAGTCAACGGGACCTGGGATTCCCAGCCGGTCACCCATACTGGTACTTGCCAGGCCTCAAGCTGGCTGGTGGCCGCGATCTGACGAGAGCAGGCACATTCAGCTTAGAATGCCCGTTGACAGCTCCTCCTGCTTTCCTATGGGCTTTCTGCAGTGCAAACGCACCTCCGAAAAGGAAAGAAACCTACTCACGGCCTTAAAAGTCAACGGGACCTGGGATTCCCAGCCGGTCACCCATACTGGTACTTGCCAGGCCTCAAGCTGGCTGGCGGCCGCGATCTGACGAGAGCAGGCACATTCAGCTTAGAATGCCCATTGACAGCTCCTCCTCCTTTCCTATGGGCTTTCTGCAGTGCAAACGCACCTCCGAAAAGGAAAGAAACCTACTCACGGCCTTAAAAGTCAACGGGACCAGGGATTCCCAGCCGGTCACCCATACTGGTACTTGCCAGGCCTCAAGCTGGCTGGCGGCCGCGATCTGACGAGAGCAGGCACATTCAGCTTAGAATGCCCGTTGACAGCTCCTCCTCCTTTCCTATGGGCTTTCTGCAGTGCGAACGCACCTCCGAAAAGGAAAGAAACCTACTCACGGCCTTAAAAGTCAATGGGACCTGGGATTCCCAGCCGCTCACCCATACTGGTGCTTGCCAGGCCTCAAGCTGGCTGGCGGCCGCGATCTGACGAGAGCAGGCACATTCAGCTTAGAATGCCCGTTGACAGCTCCTCCTCCTTTCCTATGGGCTTTCTGCAGTGCGAACGCACCTCCGAAAAGGAAAGAAACCTACTCACTGCCTTAAAAGTCAACGGCACCTGGGATTCCCAGCCGGTCACCCATACTGGTACTTGCCAGGCCTCAAGCTGGCTGGCGGCCGCGATCTGACGAGAGCAGGCACATTCAGCTTAGAATGCCCGTTGACAGCTCCTCCTCCTTTCCTATGGGCTTTCTGCAGTGCGAACGCACCTCCGAAAAGGAAAGAAACCTACTCACGGCCTTAAAAGTCAACGGGACCTGGGATTCCCAGCCGGTCACCCATACTGGTACTTGCCAGGCCTCAAGCTGGCTGGTGGCCGCGATCTGACGAGAGCAGGCACATTCAGCTTAGAATGCCCGTTGACAGCTCCTCCTGCTTTCCTATGGGCTTTCTGCAGTGCGAACGCACCTCCGAAAAGGAAAGAAACCTACTCACGGCCTTAAAAGTCAACGGGACCTGGGATTCCCAGCCGGTCACCCATACTGGTACTTGCCAGGCCTCAAGCTGGCTGGCGGCCGCGATCTGACGAGAGCAGGCACATTCAGCTTAGAATGCCCATTGACAGCTCCTCCTCCTTTCCTATGGGCTTTCTGCAGTGCAAACGCACCTCCGAAAAGGAAAGAAACCTACTCACGGCCTTAAAAGTCAACGGGACCAGGGATTCCCAGCCGGTCACCCATACTGGTACTTGCCAGGCCTCAAGCTGGCTGGCGGCCGCGATCTGACGAGAGCAGGCACATTCAGCTTAGAATGCCCGTTGACAGCTCCTCCTCCTTTCCTATGGGCTTTCTGCAGTGCGAACGCACCTCCGAAAAGGAAAGAAACCTACTCACGGCCTTAAAAGTCAATGGGACCTGGGATTCCCAGCCGCTCACCCATACTGGTGCTTGCCAGGCCTCAAGCTGGCTGGCGGCCGCGATCTGACGAGAGCAGGCACATTCAGCTTAGAATGCCCGTTGACAGCTCCTCCTCCTTTCCTATGGGCTTTCTGCAGTGCGAACGCACCTCCGAAAAGGAAAGAAACCTACTCACGGCCTTAAAAGTCAACGGCACCTGGGATTCCCAGCCGGTCACCCATACTGGTACTTGCCAGGCCTCAAGCTGGCTGGCGGCCGCGATCTGACGAGAGCAGGCACATTCAGCTTAGAATGCCCGTTGACAGCTCCTCCTCCTTTCCTATGGGCTTTCTGCAGTGCGAACGCACCTCCGAAAAGGAAAGAAACCTACTCACGGCCTTAAAAGTCAACGGGACCTGGGATTCCCAGCCGGTCACCCATACTGGTACTTGCCAGGCCTCAAGCTGGCTGGCGGCCGCGATCTGACGAGAGCAGGCACATTCAGCTTAGAATGCCCGTTGACAGCTCCTCCTCCTTTCCTATGGGCTTTCTGCAGTGCGAACGCACCTCCGAAAAGGAAAGAAACCTACTCACGGCCTTAAACGTCAACGGGACCTGGGATTCCCAGCCGGTCACCCATACTGGTACTTGCCAGGCCTCAAGCTGGCTGGCGGCCGCGATCTGACGAGAGCAGGCACATTCAGCTTAGAATGCCCGTTGACAGCTCCTCCTCCTTTCCTATGGGCTTTCTGCAGTGCGAACGCACCTCCGAAAAGGAAAGAAACCTACTCACGGCCTTAAAAGTCAACGGGACCTGGGATTCCCAGCCGGTCACCCATACTGGTACTTGCCAGGCCTCAAGCTGGCTGGCAGCCGCGATCTGACGAGAGCAGGCACATTCAGCTTAGAATGCCCGTTGCCAGCTCCTCCTCCTTTCCTATGGGCTTTCTGCAGTGCGAACGCACCTCCGAAAAGGAAAGAAACCTACTCACGGCCTTAAAAGTCAACGGGACCTGGGATTCTCAGCCGGTCACCCATACTGGTACTTGCCAGGCCTCAAGCTGGCTGGCGGCCGCGATCTGACGAGAGCAGGCACATTCAGCTTAGAATGCCCGTTGACAGCTCCTCCTCCTTTCCTATGGGCTTTCTGCAGTGCGAACGCACCTCCGAAAAGGAAAGAAACCTACTCACGGCC
The DNA here is from genome assembly GCF_035609145.1 of Eleutherodactylus coqui. NCBI lineage: Eukaryota > Metazoa > Chordata > Amphibia > Anura > Eleutherodactylidae > Eleutherodactylus > Eleutherodactylus coqui. Next base: position 38,238 of record NW_027102141.1, on the reverse strand, counting down.
TTAAAAGTCAACGGGACCTGGGATTCCCAGCCGGTCACCCATACTGGTACTTGCCAGGCCTCAAGCTGGCTGGCGGCCGTGATCTGACGAGAGCAGGCACATTCAGCTTAGAATGCCCGTTGACAGCTCCTCCTCCTTTCCTATGGGCTTTCTGCAGTGCGAACGCACCTCCGAAACGGAAAGAAACCTACTCACGGCCTTAAAAGTCAACGGGACCTGGGATTCCCAGCCGGTCACCCATACTGGTACTTGCCAGGCCTCAAGCTGGCTGGCGGCCGCGATCTGACGAGAGCAGGCACATTCAGCTTAGAATGCCCGTTGACAGCTCCTCCTCCTTTCCTATGGGCTTTCTGCAGTGCGAACGCACCTCCGAAAAGGAAAGAAACCTACTCACGGCCTTAAAAGTCAACGGGACCTGGGATTCCCAGCCGGTCACCCATACTGGTACTTGCCAGGCCTCAAGCTGGCTGGCGGCCGCGATCTGACGAGAGCAGGCACATTCAGCTTAGAATGCCCGTTGACAGCTCCTCCTCCTTTCCTATGGGCTTTCTGCAGTGCGAACGCACCTCCGAAAAGGAAAGAAACCTTCTCACGGCCTTAAAAGTCAACGGGACCTGGGATTCCCAGCTGGTCACCCATACTGGTACTTGCCAGGCCTCAAGCTGGCTGGCAGCCGCGATCTGACGAGAGCAGGCACATTCAGCTTAGAATGCCCGTTGACAGCTCCGCCTCCTTTCCTATGGGCTTTCTGCAGTGCGAACGCACCTCCGAAACGGAAAGAAACCTACTCACGGCCTTAAAAGTCAACGGGACCTGGGATTCCCAGCCGGTCACCCATACTGGTACTTGCCAGGCCTCAAGCTGGCTGGCGGCCGCGATCTGACGAGAGCAGGCACATTCAGCTTAGAATGCCCGTTGACAGCTCCTCTCCTTTCCTATGGGCTTTCTGCAGTGCGAACGCACCTCCGAAAAGGAATGAAACCTACTCACGGCCTTAAAAGTCAGTGGGACCTGGGATTCCCAGCCGGTCACCCATCCTGGTACTTGCCAGGCCTCAAGCTGGCTGGCGGCCGCGATCTGACGAGAGCAGGCACATTCAGCTTAGAATGCCCGTTGACAGCTCCTCCTCCTTTCCTATGGGCTTTCTGCAGTGAGAACGCACCTCCGAAAAGGAAAGAAACCTACTCACGGCCTTAAAAGTCAACGGGACCTGGGATTCCCAGCCAGTCACCCATACTGGTACTTGCCAGGCCTCAAGCTGGCTGGCGGCCGCGATCTGACGAGAGCAGGCACATTCAGCTTAGAATGCCCGTTGACAGCTCCTCCTCCTTTCCTATGGGCTTTCTGCAGTGCGAACGCACCTCCGAAACGGAAAGAAACCTACTCACGGCCTTAAAAGTCAACGGGACCTGGGATTCCCAGCCGGTCACCCATCCTGGTACTTGCCAGGCCTCAAGCTGGCTGGCGGCCGCGATCTGACGAGAGCAGGCACATTCAGCTTAGAATGCCCGTTGACAGCTCCTCCTCCTTTCCTATGGGCTTTCTGCAGTGAGAACGCACCTCCGAAACAGAAAGAAACCTACTCACGGCCTTAAAAGTCAACGGGACCTGGGATTCCCAGCCGGTCACCCATACTGGTACTTGCCAGGCCTCAAGCTGGTGGCGGCCGCAATCTGACGAGAGCAGGCACATTCAGCTTAGAATGCCCGTTGACAGCTCCTCCTCCTTTCCTATGGGCTTTCTGCAGTGCGAACGCACCTCCGAAACAGAAAGAAACCTACTCACGGCCTTAAAAGTCAACGGGACCTGGGATTCCCAGCCGGTCACCCATCCTGGTACTTGCCAGGCCTCAAGCTGGCTGGCGGCCGCGATCTGACGAGAGCAGGCACATTCAGCTTAGAATGCCCGTTGACAGCTCCTCCTCCTTTCCTATGGGCTTTCTGCAGTGAGAACGCACCTCCGAAAAGGAAAGTAACCTACTCACGGCCTTAAAAGTCAACGGGACCTGGGATTCCCAGCCGGTCACCCATCCTGGTACTTGCCAGGCCTCAAGCTGGCTGGCGGCCGCGATCTGACGAGAGCAGGCACATTCAGCTTAGAATGCCCGTTGACAGCTCCTCCTCCTTTCCTATGGGCTTTCTGCAGTGAGAACGCACCTCCGAAACAGAAAGAAACCTACTCACGGCCTTAAAAGTCAACGGGACCTGGGATTCCCAGCCGGTCACCCATACTGGTACTTGCCAGGCCTCAAGCTGGCTGGCGGCCGCGATCTGACGAGAGCAGGCACATTCAGCTTAGAATGCCCGTTGACAGCTCCTCCTCCTTTCCTATGGGCTTTCTGCAGTGCGAACGCACCTCAGAAAAGAAAAGAAACCTACTCACGGCCTTAAAAGTCAACGGGACCTGGGATTCCCAGCCGGTCACCCATACTGGTACTTGCCAGGCCTCAAGCTGGCTGGCGGCCGCGATCTGACGAGAGCAGGCACATTCAGCTTAGAATGTCCGTTGACAGCTCCTCCTCCTTTCCTATGGGCTTTCTGCAGTGCGAACGCACCTCCGAAAAGGAAAGAAACCTACTCACGGCCTTAAAAGTCAACAGGACCTGGGATTCCCAGCCTGTCACCCATACTGGTACTTGCCAGGCCTCAAGCTGGCTGGTGGCCGCGATCTGACAAGAGCAGGCACATTCAGCTTAGAATGCCCGTTGACAGCTCCTTCTCCTTTCCTATGGGCTTTCTGCAGTGCGAACGCACCTCCGAAAAGGAAAGCAACCTACTCACGGCCTTAAAAGTCAACGGGACCTGGGATTCCCAGCCGGTCACCCATACTGGTACTTGCCAGACCTCAAGCTGGCTGGCGGCCGTGATCTGACGAGAGCAGGCATATTCAGCTTAGAATTCCCGTTGACAGCTCCTCCTCCTTTCCTATGGGCTTTCTGCAGTGCGAACGCACCTCCGAAAAGGAAAGAAACCTACTCACGGCCTTAAAAGTCAACGGGACCTGGGATTCCCAGCCGGTCACCCATACTGGTACTTGCCAGGCCTCAAGCTGGCTGGCGGCCGCGATCTGACGAGAGCAGGCACATTCAGCTTAGAATGCCCGTTGACAGCTCCTCCTCCTTTCCTATGGGCTTTCTGCAGTGCGAACGCACCTCCGAAACGGAAAGAAACCTACTCACGGCCTTAAAAGTCAACGGGACCTGGGATTCCCAGCCGGTCACCCATACTGGTACTTGCCAGGCCTCAAGCTTGCTGGCGGCCGCGATCTGACGAGAGCAGGCACATTCAGCTTAGAATGCCCGTTGACAGCTCCTCCTCCTTTCCTATGGGCTTTCTGCAGTGCGAACGCACCTCCAAAAAGGAAAGAAACCTACTCACGGCCTTAAAAGTCAATGGGACCTGGGATTCCCAGCCGGTCACCCATACTGGTACTTGCCAGGCCTCAAGCTGGCTGGCGGCCGCGATCTGACGAGAGCAGGCACATTCAGCTTAGAATGCCCGTTGACAGCTCCTCCTCCTTTCCTATGGGCTTTCTGCAGTGCGAACGCACCTCCGAAAAGGAAAGAAACCTACTCACGGCCTTAAAAGTCAATGGGACCTGGGATTCCCAGCCGCTCACCCATACTGGTGCTTGCCAGGCCTCAAGCTGGCTGGCGGCCGCGATCTGACGAGAGCAGGCACATTCAGCTTAGAATGCCCGTTGACAGCTCCTCCTCCTTTCCTATGGGCTTTCTGCAGTGCGAACGCACCTCCGAAAAGGAAAGAAACCTACTCACGGCCTTAAAAGTCAACGGGACCTGGGATTCCCAGCCGGTCACCCATACTGGTACTTGCCAGGCCTCAAGCTGGCTGGCGGCCGCGATCTGACGAGAGCAGGCACATTCAGCTTAGAATGCCCGTTGACAGCTCCTCCTCCTTTCCTATGGGCTTTCTGCAGTGCGAACGCACCTCCGAAAAGGAAAGAAACCTACTCACGGCCTTAAAAGTCAACGGGACCTGGGATTCCCAGCCGGTCACCCATACTGGTACTTGCCAGGCCTCAAGCTGGCTGGCGGCCGCGATCTGACGAGAGCAGGCACATTCAGCTTAGAATGCCCGTTGACAGCTCCTCCTCCTTTCCTATGGGCTTTCTGCAGTGCGAACGCACCTCCGAAAAGGAAAGAAACCTACTCACGGCCTTAAAAGTCAACGGGACCTGGGATTCCCAGCCGGTCACCCATACTGGTACTTGCCAGGCCTCAAGCTGGCTGGCGGCCGCGATCTGACGAGAGCAGGCACATTCAGCTTAGAATGCCCGTTGACAGCTCCTCCTCCTTTCCTATGGGCTTTCTGCAGTGCGAACGCACCTCCGAAAAGGAAAGAAACCTACTCACGGCCTTAAAAGTCAACGGGACCTGGGATTCCCAGCCGGTCACCCATACTGGTACTTGCCAGGCCTCAAGCTGGCTGGCGGCCGCGATCTGACGAGAGCAGGCACATTCAGCTTAGAATGCCCGTTGACAGCTCCTCCTCCTTTCCTATGGGCTTTCTGCAGTGCGAACGCACCTCCGAAACGGAAAGAAACCTACTCACGGCCTTAAAAGTCAACGGGACCTGGGATTCCCAGCCGGTCACCCATACTGGTACTTGCCAGGCCTCAAGCTGGCTGGCGGCCGCGATCTGACGAGAGCAGGCACATTCAGCTTAGAATGCCCGTTGACAGCTCCTCCTCCTTTCCTATGGGCTTTCTGCAGTGCGAACGCACCTCCGAAAAGGAAAGAAACCTACTCACGGCCTTAAAAGTCAACGGGACCTGGGATTCCCAGCCGGTCACCCATACTGGTACTTGCCAGGCCTCAAGCTGGCTGGCGGCCGCGATCTGACGAGAGCAGGCACATTCAGCTTAGAATGCCCGTTGACAGCTCCTCCTCCTTTCCTATGGGCTTTCTGCAGTGCGAACGCACCTCCGAAAAGGAAAGAAACCTACTCACGGCCTTAAAAGTCAACGGGACCTGGGATTCCCAGCCGGTCACCCATACTGGTACTTGCCAGGCCTCAAGCTGGCTGGCGGCCGCGATCTGACGAGAGCAGGCACATTCAGCTTAGAATGCCCGTTGACAGCTCCTCCTCCTTTCCTATGGGCTTTCTGCAGTGCGAACGCACCTCCGAAAAGGAAAGAAACCTACTCACGGCCTTAAAAGTCAATGGGACCTGGGATTCCCAGCCGGTCACCCATACTGGTACTTGCCAGGCCTCAAGCTGGCTGGCGGCCGCGATCTGACGAGAGCAGGCACATTCAGCTTAGAATGCCCGTTGACAGCTCCTCCTCCTTTCCTATGGGCTTTCTGCAGTGCGAACGCACCTCCGAAAAGGAAAGAAACCTTCTCACGGCCTTAAAAGTCAACGGGACCTGGGATTCCCAGCTGGTCACCCATACTGGTACTTGCCAGGCCTCAAGCTGGCTGGCAGCCGCGATCTGACGAGAGCAGGCACATTCAGCTTAGAATGCCCGTTGACAGCTCCGCCTCCTTTCCTATGGGCTTTCTGCAGTGCGAACGCACCTCCGAAACGGAAAGAAACCTACTCACGGCCTTAAAAGTCAACGGGACCTGGGATTCCCAGCCGGTCACCCATACTGGTACTTGCCAGGCCTCAAGCTGGCTGGCGGCCGCGATCTGACGAGAGCAGGCACATTCAGCTTAGAATGCCCGTTGACAGCTCCTCTCCTTTCCTATGGGCTTTCTGCAGTGCGAACGCACCTCCGAAAAGGAAAGAAACCTACTCACGGCCTTAAAAGTCAATGGGACCTGGGATTCCCAGCCGGTCACCCATCCTGGTACTTGCCAGGCCTCAAGCTGGCTGGCGGCCGCGATCTGACGAGAGCAGGCACATTCAGCTTAGAATGCCCGTTGACAGCTCCTCCTCCTTTCCTATGGGCTTTCTGCAGTGAGAACGCACCTCCGAAAAGGAAAGAAACCTACTCACGGCCTTAAAAGTCAACGGGACCTGGGATTCCCAGCCAGTCACCCATACTGGTACTTGCCAGGCCTCAAGCTGGCTGGCGGCCGCGATCTGACGAGAGCAGGCACATTCAGCTTAGAATGCCCGTTGACAGCTCCTCCTCCTTTCCTATGGGCTTTCTGCAGTGCGAACGCACCTCCGAAACGGAAAGAAACCTACTCACGGCCTTAAAAGTCAACGGGACCTGGGATTCCCAGCCGGTCACCTATCCTGGTACTTGCCAGGCCTCAAGCTGGCTGGCGGCCGCGATCTGACGAGAGCAGGCACATTCAGCTTAGAATGCCCGTTGACAGCTCCTCCTCCTTTCCTATGGGCTTTCTGCAGTGAGAACGCACCTCCGAAACAGAAAGAAACCTACTCACGGCCTTAAAAGTCAACGGGACCTGGGATTCCCAGCCGGTCACCCATACTGGTACTTGCCAGGCCTCAAGCTGGCTGGCGGCCGCGATCTGACGAGAGCAGGCACATTCAGCTTAGAATGCCCGTTGACAGCTCCTCCTCCTTTCCTATGGGCTTTCTGCAGTGCGAACGCACCTCCGAAACGGAAAGAAACCTACTCACGGCCTTAAAAGTCAACGGGACCTGGGATTCCCAGCCGGTCACCCATCCTGGTACTTGCCAGGCCTCAAGCTGGCTGGCGGCCGCGATCTGACGAGAGCAGGCACATTCAGCTTAGAATGCCCGTTGACAGCTCCTCCTCCTTTCCTATGGGCTTTCTGCAGTGAGAACGCACCTCCGAAAAGGAAAGAAACCTACTCACGGCCTTAAAAGTCAACGGGACCTGGGATTCCCAGCCGGTCACCCATCCTGGTACTTGCCAGGCCTCAAGCTGGCTGGCGGCCGCGATCTGACGAGAGCAGGCACATTCAGCTTAGAATGCCCGTTGACAGCTCCTCCTCCTTTCCTATGGGCTTTCTGCAGTGAGAACGCACCTCCGAAACAGAAAGAAACCTACTCACGGCCTTAAAAGTCAACGGGACCTGGGATTCCCAGCCGGTCACCCATACTGGTACTTGCCAGGCCTCAAGCTGGCTGGCGGCCGCGATCTGACGAGAGCAGGCACATTCAGCTTAGAATGCCCGTTGACAGCTCCTCCTCCTTTCCTATGGGCTTTCTGCAGTGCGAACGCACCTCAGAAAAGAAAAGAAACCTACTCACGGCCTTAAAAGTCAACGGGACCTGGGATTCCCAGCCGGTCACCCATACTGGTATTTGCCAGGCCTCAAGCTGGCTGGCGGCCGCGATCTGACGAGAGCAGGCACATTCAGCTTAGAATGTCCGTTGACAGCTCCTCCTCCTTTCCTATGGGCTTTCTGCAGTGCGAACTCACCTCCGAAAAGGAAAGAAACCTACTCACGGCCTTAAAAGTCAACAGGACCTGGGATTCCCAGCCTGTCACCCATACTGGTACTTGCCAGGCCTCAAGCTGGCTGGCGGCCGCGATCTGACGAGAGCAGGCACATTCAGCTTAGAATGCCCGTTGACAGCTCCTTCTCCTTTCCTATGGGCTTTCTGCAGTGCGAACGCACCTCCGAAAAGGAAAGAAACCTACTCACGGCCTTAAAAGTCAACGGGACCTGGGATTCCCAGCCGGTCACCCATACTGGTACTTGCCAGACCTCAAGCTGGCTGGCGGCCGTGATCTGACGAGAGCAGGCATATTCAGCTTAGAATTCCCGTTGACAGCTCCTCCTCCTTTCCTATGGGCTTTCTGCAGTGCGAATGCACCTCCGAAAAGGAAAGAAACCTACTCACGGCCTTAAAAGTCAACGGGACCTGGGATTCCCAGCCGGTCACCCATACTGGTACTTGCCAGGCCTCAAGCTGGCTGGCGGCCGCGATCTGACGAGAGCAGGCACATTCAGCTTAGAATGCCCGTTGACAGCTCCTCCTCCTTTCCTATGGGCTTTCTGCAGTGCGAACGCACCTCCGAAACGGAAAGAAACCTACTCACGGCCTTAAAAGTCAACGGGACCTGGGATTCCCAGCCGGTCACCCATACTGGTACTTGCCAGGCCTCAAGCTGGCTGGCGGCCGCGATCTGACGAGAGCAGGCACATTCAGCTTAGAATGCCCGTTGACAGCTCCTCCTCCTTTCCTATGGGCTTTCTGCAGTGCGAACGCACCTCCGAAAAGGAAATAAACCTACTCATGGCCTTAAAAGTCAACGTGACCTGGGATTCCCAGCCGGTCACCCATACTGGTACTTGCCAGGCCTCAAGCTGGCTGGCGGCCGCGATCTGACGAGAGCAGGCACATTCAGCTTAGAATGCCCGTTGACAGCTCCTCCTCCTTTCCTATGGGCTTTCTGCAGTGCGAACGCACCTCCGAAACGGAAAGAAACCTACTCACGGCCTTAAAAGTCAACGGGACCTGGGATTCCCAGCCGGTCACCCATACTGGTACTTGCCAGGCCTCAAGCTTGCTGGCGGCCGCGATCTGACGAGAGCAGGCACATTCAGCTTAGAATGCCCGTTGACAGCTCCTCCTCCTTTCCTATGGGCTTTCTGCAGTGCGAACGCACCTCCAAAAAGGAAAGAAACCTACTCACGGCCTTAAAAGTCAATGGGACCTGGGATTCCCAGCCGGTCACCCATACTGGTACTTGCCAGGCCTCAAGCTGGCTGGCGGCCGCGATCTGACGAGAGCAGGCACATTCAGCTTAGAATGCCCGTTGACAGCTCCTCCTCCTTTCCTATGGGCTTTCTGCAGTGCGAACGCACCTCCGAAAAGGAAAGAAACCTACTCACGGCCTTAAAAGTCAATGGGACCTGGGATTCCCAGCCGCTCACCCATACTGGTGCTTGCCAGGCCTCAAGCTGGCTGGCGGCCGCGATCTGACGAGAGCAGGCACATTCAGCTTAGAATGCCCGTTGACAGCTCCTCCTCCTTTCCTATGGGCTTTCTGCAGTGCGAACGCACCTCCGAAAAGGAAAGAAACCTACTCACGGCCTTAAAAGTCAACGGGACCTGGGATTCCCAGCCGGTCACCCATACTGGTACTTGCCAGGCCTCAAGCTGGCTGGCGGCCGCGATCTGACGAGAGCAGGCACATTCAGCTTAGAATGCCCGTTGATAGCTCCTCCTCCTTTCCTATGGGCTTTCTGCAGTGCGAACGCACCTCCGAAAAGGAAAGAAACCTACTCACGGCCTTAAAAGTCAACGGGACCTGGGATTCCCAGCCGGTCACCCATACTGGTACTTGCCAGGCCTCAAGCTGGCTGGCGGCCGCGATCTGACGAGAGCAGGCACATTCAGCTTAGAATGCCCGTTGACAGCTCCTCCTCCTTTCCTATGGGCTTTCTGCAGTGCGAACGCACCTCCGAAAAGGAAAGAAACCTACTCACGGCCTTAAAAGTCAACGGGACCTGAGATTCCCAGCCGGTCACCCATACTGGTACTTGCCAGGCCTCAAGCTGGCTGGCGGCCGCGATCTGACGAGAGCAGGCACATTCAGCTTAGAATACCCGTTGACAGCTCCTCCTCCTTTCCTATGGGCTTTCTGCAGTGCGAACGCACCTCCGAAAAGGAAAGAAACCTACTCACGGCCTTAAAAGTCAACGGGACCTGGGATTCCCAGCCGGTCACCCATACTGGTACTTGCCAGGCCTCAAGCTGGCTGGCGGCCGCGATCTGACGAGAGCAGGCACATTCAGCTAAGAATGCCCGTTGACAGCGCCTCCTCCTTTCCTATGGGCTTTCTGCAGTGCGAACGCACCTCTGAAAAGGAAAGAAACCTACTCACGGCCTTAAAAGTCAACGGGACCTGGGATTCCCAGCCGGTCACCCATACTGGTACTTGCCAGGCCTCAAGCTGGCTGGCGGCCGCGATCTGACGAGAGCAGGCACATTCAGCTTAGAATGCCCGTTGACAGCTCCTCCTCCTTTCCTATGGGCTTTCTGCAGTGCGAACGCACCTCCGAAAAGGAAAGAAACCTACTCACGGCCTTAAAAGTCAACGGGACCTGGGATTCCCAGCCGCTCACCCATACTGGTGCTTGCCAGGCCTCAAGCTGGCTGGCGGCCGCGATCTGACGAGAGCAGGCACATTCAGCTTAGAACGCCCGTTGACAGCTCCTTCTCCTTTCCTATGGGCTTTCTGCAGTGCGAACGCACCTCCGAAAAGGAAAGAAACCTACTCACGGCCTTAAAAGTCAACGGGACCTGGGATTCCCAGCCGGTCACCCATACTGGTACTTGCCAGGCCTCAAGCTGGCTGGCGGCCGCGATCTGACGAGAGCAGGCACATTCAGCTTAGAATGCCCGTTGACAGCTCCTCCTCCTTTCCTATGGGCTTTCTGCAGTGCGAACGCACCTCCGAAAAGGAAAGAAACCTACTCACGGCCTTAAAAGTCAACGGGACCTGGGATTCCCAGCCGGTCACCCATACTGGTACTTGCCAGGCCTCAAGCTGGCTGGCGGCCGCGATCTGACGAGAGCAGGCACATTCAGCTTAGAATGCCCGTTGACAGCTCCTCCTGCTTTCCTATGGGCTTTCTGCAGTGCGAACGCACCTCCGAAAAGGAAAGAAACCTACTCACGGCCTTAAAAGTCAACGGGACCTGGGATTCCCAGCCGGTCACCCATACTGGTACTTGCCAGGCCTCAAGCTGGCTGGCGGCCGCGATCTGACGAGAGCAGGCACATTCAGCTTAGAATGCCCGTTGACAGCTCCTCCTCCTTTCCTATGGGCTTTCTGCAGTGCAAACGCACCTCCGAAAAGGAAAGAAACCTACTCACGGCCTTAAAAGTCAACGGGACCAGGGATTCCCAGCCGGTCACCCATACTGGTACTTGCCAGGCCTCAAGCTGGCTGGCGGCCGCGATCTGACGAGAGCAGGCACATTCAGCTTAGAATGCCCGTTGACAGCTCCTCCTCCTTTCCTATGGGCTTTCTGCAGTGCGAACGCACCTCCGAAAAGGAAAGAAACCTACTCACGGCCTTAAAAGTCAATGGGACCTGGGATTCCCAGCCGCTCACCCATACTGGTGCTTGCCAGGCCTCAAGCTGGCTGGCGGCCGCGATCTGAGGAGAGCAGGCACATTCAGCTTAGAATGCCCGTTGACAGCTCCTCCTCCTTTCCTATGGGCTTTCTGCAGTGCGAACGCACCTCCGAAAAGGAAAGAAACCTACTCACGGCCTTAAAAGTCAACGGCACCTGGGATTCCCAGCCGGTCACCCATACTGGTACTTGCCAGGCCTCAAGCTGGCTGGCGGCCGCGATCTGACGAGAGCAGGCACATTCAGCTTAGAATGCCCGTTGACAGCTCCTCCTCCTTTCCTATGGGCTTTCTGCAGTGCGAACGCACCTCCGAAAAGGAAAGAAACCTACTCACGGCCTTAAAAGTCAACGGGACCTGGGATTCCCAGCCGGTCACCCATACTGGTACTTGCCAGGCCTCAAGCTGGCTGGCGGCCGCGATCTGACGAGAGCAGGCACATTCAGCTTAGAATGCCCTTTGACAGCTCCTCCTCCTTTCCTATGGGCTTTCTGCAGTGCGAACGCACCTCCGAAAAGGAAAGAAACCTACTCACGGCCTTCAAAGTCAACGGGACCTGGGATTCCCAGCCGGTCACCCATACTGGTACTTGCCAGGCCTCAAGCTGGCTGGCGGCCGCGATCTGACGAGAGCAGGCACATTCAGCTTAGAATGCCCGTTGACAGCTCCTCCTCCTTTCCTATGGGCTTTCTGCAGTGCGAACGCACCTCCGAAACGGAAAGAAACCTACTCACGGCCTTAAAAGTCAACGGGACCTGGGATTCCCAGCCGGTCACCCATACTGGTACTTGCCAGGCCTCAAGCTGGCTGGCGGCCGCGATCTGACGAGAGCAGGCACATTCAGCTTAGAATGCCCGTTGACAGCTCCTCCTCCTTTCCTATGGGCTTTCTGCAGTGCGAACGCACCTCCGAAAAGGAAAGAAACCTACTCACGGCCTTAAAAGTCAACGGGACCTGGGATTCCCAGCCGGTCACCCATACTGGTACTTGCCAGGCCTCAAGCTGGCTGGCGGCCGCGATCTGACGAGAGCAGGCACATTCAGCTTAGAATTCCCGTTGACAGCTCCTCCTCCTTTCCTATGGGCTTTCTGCAGTGCGAACGCACCTCCGAAAAGGAAAGAAACCTACTCACGGCCTTAAAAGTCAACGGGACCTGGGATTCCCAGCCGGTCACCCATACTGGTACTTGCCAGGCCTCAAGCTGGCTGGCGGCCGCGATCTGACGAGAGCAGGCACATTCAGCTTAGAATGCCCGTTGACAGCTCCTCCTCCTTTCCTATGGGCTTTCTGCAGTGCGAACGCACCTCCGAAAAGGAAAGAAACCTACTCACGGCCTTAAAAGTCAATGGGACCTGGGATTCCCAGCCGGTCACCCATACTGGTACTTGCCAGGCCTCAAGCTGGCTGGCGGCCGCGATCTGACGAGAGCAGGCACATTCAGCTTAGAATGCCCGTTGACAGCTCCTCCTCCTTTCCTATGGGCTTTCTGCAGTGCGAACGCACCTCCGAAAAGGAAAGAAACCTTCTCATGGCCTTAAAAGTCAACGGGACCTGGGATTCCCAGCTGGTCACCCATACTGGTACTTGCCAGGCCTCAAGCTGGCTGGCAGCCGCGATCTGACGAGAGCAGGCACATTCAGCTTAGAATGCCCGTTGACAGCTCCGCCTCCTTTCCTATGGGCTTTCTGCAGTGCAAACGCACCTCCGAAACGGAAAGAAACCTACTCACGGCCTTAAAAGTCAACGGGACCTGGGATTCCCAGCCGGTCACCCATACTGGTACTTGCCAGGCCTCAAGCTGGCTGGCGGCCGCGATCTGACGAGAGCAGGCACATTCAGCTTAGAATGCCCGTTGACAGCTCCTCTCCTTTCCTATGGGCTTTCTGCAGTGCGAACGCACCTCCGAAAAGGAAAGAAACCTACTCACGGCCTTAAAAGTCAACGGGACCTGGGATTCCCAGCCAGTCACCCATACTGGTACTTGCCAGGCCTCAAGCTGGCTGGCGGCCGCGATCTGACGAGAGCAGGCACATTCAGCTTAGAATGCCCGTTGACAGCTCCTCCTCCTTTCCTATGGGCTTTCTGCAGTGCGAACGCACCTCCGAAACGGAAAGAAACCTACTCACGGCCTTAAAAGTCAACGGGACCTGGGATTCCCAGCCGGTCACCCATCCTGGTACTTGCCAGGCCTCAAGCTGGCTGGCGGCCGCGATCTGACGAGAGCAGGCACATTCAGCTTAGAATGCCCGTTGACAGCTCCTCCTCCTTTCCTATGGGCTTTCTGCAGTGAGAACGCACCTCCGAAACAGAAAGAAACCTACTCACGGCCTTAAAAGTCAACGGGACCTGGGATTCCCAGCCGGTCACCCATACTGGTACTTGCCAGGCCTCAAGCTGGCTGGCGGCCGCGATCTGACGAGAGCAGGCACATTCAGCTTAGAATGCCCGTTGACAGCTCCTCCTCCTTTCCTATGGGCTTTCTGCAGTGCGAACGCACCTCCGAAACGGAAAGAAACCTACTCACGGCCTTAAAAGTCAACGGGACCTGGGATTCCCAGCCGGTCACCCATCCTGGTACTTGCCAGGCCTCAAGCTGGCTGGCGGCCGCGATCTGACGAGAGCAGGCACATTCAGCTTAGAATGCCCGTTGACAGCTCCTCCTCCTTTCCTATGGGCTTTCTGCAGTGCGAACGCACCTCAGAAAAGAAAAGAAACCTACTCACGGCCTTAAAAGTCAATGGGACCTGGGATTCCCAGCCGGTCACCCATACTGGTACTTGCCAGGCCTCAAGCTGGCTGGCGGCCGCGATCTGACGAGAGCAGGCACATTCAGCTTAGAATGTCCGTTGACAGCTCCTCCTCCTTTCCTATGGGCTTTCTGCAGTGCGAACGCACCTCCGAAAAGGAAAGAAACCTACTCACGGCCTTAAAAGTCAACAGGACCTGGGATTCCCAGCCTGTCACCCATACTGGTACTTGCCAGGCCTCAAGCTGGCTGGCGGCCGCGATCTGACGAGAGCAGGCACATTCAGCTTAGAATGCCCGTTGACAGCTCCTTCTCCTTTCCTATGGGCTTTCTGCAGTGCGAACGCACCTCCGAAAAGGAAAGAAACCTACTCACGGCCTTAAAAGTCAACGGGACCTGGGATTCCCAGCCGGTCACCCATACTGGTACTTGCCATACCTCAAGCTGGCTGGCGGCCGTGATCTGACGAGAGCAGGCATATTCAGCTTAGAATTCCCGTTGACAGCTCCTCCTCCTTTCCTATGGGCTTTCTGCAGTGCGAATGCACCTCCGAAAAGGAAAGAAACCTACTCACGGCCTTAAAAGTCAACGGGACCTGGGATTCCCAGCCAGTCACCCATACTGGTACTTGCCAGGCCTCAAGCTGGCTGGCAGCCGCGATCTGACGAGAGCAGGCACATTCAGCTTAGAATGCCCGTTGACAGCTCCTCCTCCTTTCCTATGGGCTTTCTGCAGTGCGAACGCACCTCCGAAAAGGAAAGAAACCTACTCACGGCCTTAAAAGTCAACGGGACCTGGGATTCCCAGCCGGTCACCCATACTGGTACTTGCCAGGCCTCAAGCTGGCTGGCGGCCGCGATCTGACGAGAGCAGGCACATTCAGCTTAGAATGCCCGTTGACAGCTCCTCCTGCTTTCCTATGGGCTTTCTGCAGTGCGAACGCACCTCCGAAAAGGAAAGAAACCTACTCACGGCCTTAAAAGTCAACGGGACCTGGGATTCCCAGCCGGTCACCCATACTGGTACTTGCCAGGCCTCAAGCTGGCTGGCGGCCGCGATCTGACGAGAGCAGGCACATTCAGCTTAGAATGCCCGTTGACAGCTCCTCCTCCTTTCCTATGGGCTTTCTGCAGTGCAAACGCACCTCCGAAAAGGAAAGAAACCTACTCACGGCCTTAAAAGTCAACGGGACCAGGGATTCCCAGCCGGTCACCCATACTGGTACTTGCCAGGCCTCAAGCTGGCTGGCGGCCGCGATCTGACGAGAGCAGGCACATTCAGCTTAGAATGCCCGTTGACAGCTCCTCCTCCTTTCCTATGGGCTTTCTGCAGTGCGAACGCACCTCCGAAAAGGAAAGAAACCTACTCACGGCCTTCAAAGTCAACGGGACCTGGGATTCCCAGCCGGTCACCCATACTGGTACTTGCCAGGCCTCAAGCTGGCTGGCGGCCGCGATCTGACGAGAGCAGGCACATTCAGCTTAGAACGCCCGTTGACAGCTCCTCCTCCTTTCCTATGGGCTTTCTGCAGTGCGAACGCACCTCCGAAACGGAAAGAAACCTACTCACGGCCTTAAAAGTCAACGGGACCTGGGATTCCCAGCCGGTCACCCATACTGGTACTTGCCAGGCCTCAAGCTGGCTGGCGGCCGCGATCTGACGAGAGCAGGCACATTCAGCTTAGAATGCCCGTTGACAGCTCCTCCTCCTTTCCTATGGGCTTTCTGCAGTGCGAACGCACCTCCGAAAAGGAAAGAAACCTACTCACGGCCTTAAAAGTCAACGGGACCTGGGATTCCCAGCCGGTCACCCATACTGGTACTTGCCAGGCCTCAAGCTGGCTGGCGGCCGCGATCTGACGAGAGCAGGCACATTCAGCTTAGAATTCCCGTTGACAGCTCCTCCTCCTTTCCTATGGGCTTTCTGCAGTGCGAACGCACCTCCGAAAAGGAAAGAAACCTACTCACGGCCTTAAAAGTCAACGGGACCTGGGATTCCCAGCCGGTCACCCATACTGGTACTTGCCAGGCCTCAAGCTGGCTGGCGGCCGCGATCTGACGAGAGCAGGCACATTCAGCTTAGAATGCCCGTTGACAGCTCCTCCTCCTTTCCTATGGGCTTTCTGCAGTGCGAACGCACCTCCGAAAAGGAAAGAAACCTACTCACGGCCTTAAAAGTCAATGGGACCTGGGATTCCCAGCCGGTCACCCATACTGGTACTTGCCAGGCCTCAAGCTGGCTGGCGGCCGCGATCTGACGAGAGCAGGCACATTCAGCTTAGAATGCCCGTTGACAGCTCCTCCTCCTTTCCTATGGGCTTTCTGCAGTGCGAACGCACCTCCGAAAAGGAAAGAAACCTTCTCACGGCCTTAAAAGTCAACGGGACCTGGGATTCCCAGCTGGTCACCCATACTGGTACTTGCCAGGCCTCAAGCTGGCTGGCAGCCGCGATCTGACGAGAGCAGGCACATTCAGCTTAGAATGCCCGTTGACAGCTCCTCCTCCTTTCCTATGGACTTTCTGCAGTGAGAACGCACCTCCGAAAAGGAAAGAAACCTACTCACGGCCTTAAAAGTCAACGGGACCTGGGATTCCCAGCCAGTCACCCATACTGGTACTTGCCAGGCCTCAAGCTGGCTGGCGGCCGCGATCTGACGAGAGCAGGCACATTCAGCTTAGAATGCCCGTTGACAGCTCCTCCTCCTTTCCTATGGGCTTTCTGCAGTGCGAACGCACCTCCGAAACGGAAAGAAACCTACTCACGGCCTTAAAAGTCAACGGGACCTGGGATTCCCAGCCGGTCACCCATCCTGGTACTTGCCAGGCCTCAAGCTGGCTGGCGGCCGCGATCTGACGAGAGCAGGCACATTCAGCTTAGAATGCCCGTTGACAGCTCCTCCTCCTTTCCTATGGGCTTTCTGCAGTGAGAACGCACCTCCGAAACAGAAAGAAACCTACTCACGGCCTTAAAAGTCAACGGGACCTGGGATTCCCAGCCGGTCACCCATACTGGTACTTGCCAGGCCTCAAGCTGGCTGGCGGCCGCGATCTGACGAGAGCAGGCACATTCAGCTTAGAATGCCCGTTGACAGCTCCTCCTCCTTTCCTATGGGCTTTCTGCAGTGCGAACGCACCTCCGAAACGGAAAGAAACCTACTCACGGCCTTAAAAGTCAACGGGACCTGGGATTCCCAGCCGGTCACCCATCCTGGTACTTGCCAGGCCTCAAGCTGGCTGGCGGCCGCGATCTGACGAGAGCAGGCACATTCAGCTTAGAATGCCCGTTGACAGCTCCTCCTCCTTTCCTATGGGCTTTCTGCAGTGCGAACGCACCTCAGAAAAGAAAAGAAACCTACTCACGGCCTTAAAAGTCAACGGGACCTGGGATTCCCAGCCGGTCACCCATACTGGTACTTGCCAGGCCTCAAGCTGGCTGGCGGCCGCGATCTGACGAGAGCAGGCACATTCAGCTTAGAATGTCCGTTGACAGCTCCTCCTCCTTTCCTATGGGCTTTCTGCAGTGCGAACGCACCTCCGAAAAGGAAAGAAACCTACTCACGGCCTTAAAAGTCAACAGGACCTGGGATTCCCAGCCTGTCACCCATACTGGTACTTGCCAGGCCTCAAGCTGGCTGGCGGCCGCGATCTGACGAGAGCAGGCACATTCAGCTTAGAATGCCCGTTGACAGCTCCTTCTCCTTTCCTATGGGCTTTCTGCAGTGCGAACGCACCTCCGAAAAGGAAAGAAACCTACTCACGGCCTTAAAAGTCAACGGGACCTGGGATTCCCAGCCGGTCACCCATACTGGTACTTGCCATACCTCAAGCTGGCTGGCGGCCGTGATCTGACGAGAGCAGGCATATTCAGCTTAGAATTCCCGTTGACAGCTCCTCCTCCTTTCCTATGGGCTTTCTGCAGTGCGAATGCACCTCCGAAAAGGAAAGAAACCTACTCACGGCCTTAAAAGTCAACAGGACCTGGGATTCCCAGCCAGTCACCCATACTGGTACTTGCCAGGCCTCAAGCTGGCTGGCAGCCGCGATCTGACGAGAGCAGGCACATTCAGCTTAGAATGCCCGTTGACAGCTCCTCCTCCTTTCCTATGGGCTTTCTGCAGTGCGAACGCACCTCCGAAAAGGAAAGAAACCTACTCACGGCCTTAAAAGTCAACGGGACCTGGGATTCCCAGCCGGTCACCCATACTGGTACTTGCCAGGCCTCAAGCTGGCTGGCGGCCGCGATCTGACGAGAGCAGGCACATTCAGCTTAGAATGCCCGTTGACAGCTCCTCCTGCTTTCCTATGGGCTTTCTGCAGTGCGAACGCACCTCCGAAAAGGAAAGAAACCTACTCACGGCCTTAAAAGGCAACGGGACCTGGGATTCCCAGCCGGTCACCCATACTGGTACTTGCCAGGCCTCAAGCTGGCTGGCGGCCGCGATCTGACGAGAGCAGGCACATTCAGCTTAGAATGCCCGTTGACAGCTCCTCCTCCTTTCCTATGGGCTTTCTGCAGTGCAAACGCACCTCCGAAAAGGAAAGAAACCTACTCACGGCCTTAAAAGTCAACGGGACCAGGGATTCCCAGCCGGTCACCCATACTGGTACTTGCCAGGCCTCAAGCTGGCTGGCGGCCGCGATCTGACGAGAGCAGGCACATTCAGCTTAGAATGCCCGTTGACAGCTCCTCCTCCTTTCCTATGGGCTTTCTGCAGTGCGAACGCACCTCCGAAAAGGAAAGAAACCTACTCACGGCCTTAAAAGTCAATGGGACCTGGGATTCCCAGCCGCTCACCCATACTGGTGCTTGCCAGGCCTCAAGCTGGCTGGCGGCCGCGATCTGAGGAGAGCAGGCACATTCAGCTTAGAATGCCCGTTGACAGCTCCTCCTCCTTTCCTATGGGCTTTCTGCAGTGCGAACGCACCTCCGAAATTGAAAGAAACCTACTCACGGCCTTAAAAGTCAACGGGACCTGGGTTTCCCAGCCGGTCACCCATACTGGTACTTGCCAGGCCTCAAGCTGGCTGGCGGCCGCGATCTGACGAGAGCAGGCACATTCAGCTTAGAATGCCCGTTGACAGCTCCTCCTCCTTTCCTATGGGCTTTCTGCAGTGCGAACGCACCTCCGAAACGGAAAGAAACCTACTCACGGCCTTAAAAGTCAACGGGACCTGGGATTCCCAGCCGGTCACCCATACTGGTACTTGCCAGGCCTCAAGCTGGCTGGCGGCCGCGATCTGACGAGAGCAGGCACATTCAGCTTAGAATGCCCGTTGACAGCTCCTCCTCCTTTCCTATGGGCTTTCTGCAGTGCGAACGCACCTCCGAAAAGGAAAGAAACCTACTCACGGCCTTAAAAGTCAATGGGACCTGGGATTCCCAGCCGGTCACCCATACTGGTACTTGCCAGGCCTCAAGCTGGCTGGCAGCCGCGATCTGACGAGAGCAGGCACATTCAGCTTAGAATGCCCGTTGACAGCTCCTCCTCCTTTCCTATGGGCTTTCTGCAGTGCGAACGCACCTCCGAAAAGGAAAGAAACCTACTCACGGCCTTAAAAGTCAACGGGACCTGGGATTCCCAGCCGGTCACCCATACTGGTACTTGCCAGGCCTCAAGCTGGCTGGCGGCCGCGATCTGACAAGAGCAGGCACATTCAGCTTAGAATGCCCGTTGACAGCTCCTCCTCCTTTCCTATGGGCTTTCTGCAGTGCGAACGCACCTCCGAAAAGGAAAGGAACCTACTCACGGCCTTAAAAGTCAACGGGACCTGGGATTCCCAGCCGGTCACCCATACTGGTACTTGCCAGGCCTCAAGCTGGCTGGCGGCTGCGATCTGACGAGAGCAGGCACATTCAGCTTAGAATGCCCGTTGACAGCTCCTCCTCCTTTCCTATGGGCTTTCTGCAGTGCGAACGCACCTCCGAAAAGGAAAGAAACCTACTCACGGCCTTAAAAGTCAACGGGACCTGGGATTCCCAGCCGGTCACCCATACTTGTACTTGCCAGGCCTCAAGCTGGCTGGCGGCCGCGATCTGACGAGAGCAGGCACATTCAGCTTAGAATGCCCGTTGACAGCTCCTCCTCCTTTCCTATGGGCTTTCTGCAGTGCGAACGCACCTCCGAAACGGAAAGAAACCTACTCACGGCCTTAAAAGTCAACGGGACCTGGGATTCCCAGCCCGTCACCCATACTGGTACTTGCCAGGCCTCAAGCTGGCTGGCGGCCGCGATCTGACGAGAGCAGGCACATTCAGCTTAGAATGCCCGTTGACAGCTCCTCCTCCTTTCCTATGGGCTTTCTGCAGTGCGAACGCACCTCCGAAAAGGAAAGAAACCTACTCACGGCCTTAAAAGTCAACGTGACCTGGGATTCCCAGCCGGTCACCCATCCTGGTACTTGCCAGGCCTCAAGCTGGCTGGCGGCCGCGATCTGACGAGAGCAGGCACATTCAGCTTAGAATGCCCGTTGACAGCTCCTCCTCCTTTCCTATGGGCTTTCTGCAGTGCGAACGCACCTCCGAAACGGAAAGAAACCTACTCACGGCCTTAAAAGTCAACGGGACCTGGGATTCCCAGCCGGTCACCCATCCTGGTACTTGCCAGGCCTCAAGCTGGCTGGCGGCCGCGATCTGACGAGAGCAGGCACATTCAGCTTAGAATGCCCGTTGACAGCTCCTCCTCCTTTCCTATGGGCTTTCTGCAGTGCGAACGCACCTCCGAAACGGAAAGAAACCTACTCACGGCCTTAAAAGTCAACGGGACCTGGGTTTCCCAGCCGGTCACCCATACTGGTACTTGCCAGGCCTCAAGCTGGCTGGCGGCCGCGATCTGACGAGAGGAGGCACATTCAGCTTAGAATGCCCGTTGACAGCTCCTCCTCCTTTCCTATGGGCTTTCTGCAGTGCGAACGCACCTCCGAAACGGAAAGAAACCTACTCACGGCCTTAAAAGTCAACGGGACCTGGGATTCCCAGCCGGTCACCCATACTGGTACTTGCCAGGCCTCAAGCTGGCTGGCGGCCGCGATCTGACGAGAGCAGGCACATTCAGCTTAGAATGCCCGTTGACAGCTCCTCCTCCTTTCCTATGGGCTTTCTGCAGTGCGAACGCACCTCCGAAAAGGAAAGAAACCTACTCACGGCCTTAAAAGTCAATGGGACTGGGATTCCCAGCCGGTCACCCATACTGGTACTTGCCAGGCCTCAAGCTGGCTGGCAGCCGCGATCTGACGAGAGCAGGCACATTCAGCTTAGAATGCCCGTTGACAGCTCCTCCTCCTTTCCTATGGGCTTTCTGCAGTGCGAACGCACCTCCGAAAAGGAAAGAAACCTACTCACGGCCTTAAAAGTCAACGGGACCTGGGATTCCCAGCCGGTCACCCATACTGGTACTTGCCAGGCCTCAAGCTGGCTGGCGGCCGCGATCTGACAAGAGCAGGCACATTCAGCTTAGAATGCCCGTTGACAGCTCCTCCTCCTTTCCTATGGGCTTTCTGCAGTGCGAACGCACCTCCGAAAAGGAAAGAAACCTACTCACGGCCTTAAAAGTCAACGGGACCTGGGATTCCCAGCCGGTCACCCATACTGGTACTTGCCAGGCCTCAAGCTGGCTGGCGGCTGCGATCTGACGAGAGCAGGCACATTCAGCTTAGAATGCCCGTTGACAGCTCCTCCTCCTTTCCTATGGGCTTTCTGCAGTGTGAACGCACCTCCGAAAAGGAAAGAAACCTACTCACGGCCTTAAAAGTCAACGGGACCTGGGATTCCCAGCCGGTCACCCATACTGGTACTTGCCAGGCCTCAAGCTGGCTGGCGGCCGCGATCTGACGAGAGCAGGCACATTCAGCTTAGAATGCCCGTTGACAGCTCCTCCTCCTTTCCTATGGGCTTTCTGCAGTGCGCACGCACCTCCGAAACGGAAAGAAACCTACTCACGGCCTTAAAAGTCAACGGGACCTGGGATTCCCAGCCGGTCACCCATACTGGTACTTGCCAGGCCTCAAGCTGGCTGGCGGCCGCGATCTGACGAGAGCAGGCACATTCAGCTTAGAATGCCCGTTGACAGCTCCTCCTCCTTTCCTATGGGCTTTCTGCAGTGTGAACGCACCTCCGAAAAGGAAAGAAACCTACTCACGGCCTTAAAAGTCAACGGGACCTGGGATTCCCAGCCGGTCACCCATCCTGGTACTTGCCAGGCCTCAAGCTGGCTGGCGGCCGCGATCTGACGAGAGCAGGCACATTCAGCTCAGAATGCCCGTTGACAGCTCCTCCTCCTTTCCTATGGGCTTTCTGCAGTGTGAACGCACCTCCGAAAAGGAAAGAAACCTACTCACGGCCTTAAAAGTCAACGGGACCTGGGATTCCCAGCCGGTCACCCATCCTGGTACTTGCCAGGCCTCAAGCTGGCTGGCGGCCGCGATCTGACGAGAGCAGGCACATTCAGCTTAGAATGCCCGTTGACAGCTCCTCCTCCTTTCCTATGGGCTTTCTGCAGTGTGAACGCACCTCCGAAAAGGAAAGAAACCTACTCACGGCCTTAAAAGTCAACGGGACCTGGGATTCCCAGCCGGTCACCCATCCTGGTACTTGCCAGGCCTCAAGCTGGCTGGCGGCCGCGATCTGACGAGAGCAGGCACATTCAGCTTAGAATGCCCGTTGACAGCTCCTCCTCCTTTCCTATGGGCTTTCTGCAGTGCGAACGCACCTCCGAAACGGAAAGAAACCTACTCACGGCCTTAAAAGTCAACGGGACCTGGGATTCCCAGCCGGTCACCCATCCTGGTACTTGCCAGGCCTCAAGCTGGCTGGCGGCCGCGATCTGACGAGAGCAGGCACATTCAGCTTAGAATGCCCGTTGACAGCTCCTCCTCCTTTCCTATGGGCTTTCTGCAGTGCGAACGCACCTCCGAAACGGAAAGAAACCTACTCACGGCCTTAAAAGTCAACGGGACCTGGGTTTCCCAGCCGGTCACCCATACTGGTACTTGCCAGGCCTCAAGCTGGCTGGCGGCCGCGATCTGACGAGAGGAGGCACATTCAGCTTAGAATGCCCGTTGACAGCTCCTCCTCCTTTCCTATGGGCTTTCTGCAGTGCGAACGCACCTCCGAAACGGAAAGAAACCTACTCACGGCCTTAAAAGTCAACGGGACCTGGGATTCCCAGCCGGTCACCCATACTGGTACTTGCCAGGCCTCAAGCTGGCTGGCGGCCGCGATCTGACGAGAGCAGGCACATTCAGCTTAGAATGCCCGTTGACAGCTCCTCCTCCTTTCCTATGGGCTTTCTGCAGTGCGAACGCACCTCCGAAAAGGAAAGAAACCTACTCACGGCCTTAAAAGTCAATGGGACCTGGGATTCCCAGCCGGTCACCCATACTGGTACTTGCCAGGCCTCAAGCTGGCTGGCAGCCGCGATCTGACGAGAGCAGGCACATTCAGCTTAGAATGCCCGTTGACAGCTCCTCCTCCTTTCCTATGGGCTTTCTGCAGTGCGAACGCACCTCCGAAAAGGAAAGAAACCTACTCACGGCCTTAAAAGTCAACGGGACCTGGGATTCCCAGCCGGTCACCCATACTGGTACTTGCCAGGCCTCAAGCTGGCTGGCGGCCGCGATCTGACAAGAGCAGGCACATTCAGCTTAGAATGCCCGTTGACAGCTCCTCCTCCTTTCCTATGGGCTTTCTGCAGTGCGAACGCACCTCCGAAAAGGAAAGAAACCTACTCACGGCCTTAAAAGTCAACGGGACCTGTGATTCCCAGCCGGTCACCCATACTGGTACTTGCCAGGCCTCAAGCTGGCTGGCGGCTGCGATCTGACGAGAGCAGGCACATTCAGCTTAGAATGCCCGTTGACAGCTCCTCCTCCTTTCCTATGGGCTTTCTGCAGTGTGAACGCACCTCCGAAAAGGAAAGAAACCTACTCACGGCCTTAAAAGTCAACGGGACCTGGGATTCCCAGCCGGTCACCCATACTGGTACTTGCCAGGCCTCAAGCTGGCTGGCGGCCGCGATCTGACGAGAGCAGGCACATTCAGCTTAGAATGCCCGTTGACAGCTCCTCCTCCTTTCCTATGGGCTTTCTGCAGTGCGCACGCACCTCCGAAACGGAAAGAAACCTACTCACGGCCTTAAAAGTCAACGGGACCTGGGATTCCCAGCCGGTCACCCATACTGGTACTTGCCAGGCCTCAAGCTGGCTGGCGGCCGCGATCTGACGAGAGCAGGCACATTCAGCTTAGAATGCCCGTTGACAGCTCCTCCTCCTTTCCTATGGGCTTTCTGCAGTGTGAACGCACCTCCGAAAAGGAAAGAAACCTACTCACGGCCTTAAAAGTCAACGGGACCTGGGATTCCCAGCCGGTCACCCATCCTGGTACTTGCCAGGCCTCAAGCTGGCTGGCGGCCGCGATCTGACGAGAGCAGGCACATTCAGCTCAGAATGCCCGTTGACAGCTCCTCCTCCTTTCCTATGGGCTTTCTGCAGTGCGAACGCACCTCCGAAAAGGAAAGAAACCTACTCACGGCCTTAAAAGTCAACGGGACCTGGGATTCCCAGCCGGTCACCCATCCTGGTACTTGCCAGGCCTCAAGCTGGCTGGCGGCCGCGATCTGACGAGAGCAGGCACATTCAGCTTAGAATGCCCGTTGACAGCTCCTCCTCCTTTCCTATGCGCTTTCTGCAGTGCGAACGCACCTCCGAAAAGGAAAGAAACCTACTCACGGCCTTAAAAGTCAACGGGACCTGGGATTCCCAGCCGGTCACCCATACTGGTACTTGCCAGGCCTCAAGCTGGCTGGCGGCCGCGATCTGACGAGAGCAGGCACATTCAGCTTAGAATGCCCGTTGACAGCTCCTCCTCCTTTCCTATGGGCTTTCTGCAGTGCGAACGCACCTCCGAAACGGAAAGAAACCTACTCACGGCCTTAAAAGTCAACGGGACCTGGGATTCCCAGCCGGTCACCCATACTGGTACTTGCCAGGCCTCAAGCTGGCTGGCGGCCACGATCTGACGAGAGCAGGCACATTCAGCTTAGAATGCCCGTTGACAGCTCCTCCTCCTTTCCTATGGGCTTTCTGCAGTGCGAACGCACCTCCGAAAAGGAAAGAAACCTACTCACGGCCTTAAAAGTCAATGGGACCTGGGATTCCCAGCCGGTCACCCATACTGGTACTTGCCAGGCCTCAAGCTGGCTGGCAGCCGCGATCTGACGAGAGCAGGCACATTCAGCTTAGAATGCCCGTTGACAGCTCCTCCTCCTTTCCTATGGGCTTTCTGCAGTGCGAACGCACCTCCGAAAAGGAAAGAAATCTACTCACGGCCTTAAAAGTCAACGGGACCTGGGATTCCCAGCCGGTCACCCATACTGGTACTTGCCAGGCCTCAAGCTGGCTGGCGGCCGCGATCTGACAAGAGCAGGCACATTCAGCTTAGAATGCCCGTTGACAGCTCCTCCTCCTTTCCTATGGGCTTTCTGCAGTGCGAACGCACCTCCGAAAAGGAAAGAAACCTACTCACGGCCTTAAAAGTCAACGGGACCTGGGATTCCCAGCCGGTCACCCATACTGGTACTTGCCAGGCCTCAAGCTGGCTGGCGGCCGCGATCTGACGAGAGCAGGCACATTCAGCTTAGAATGCCCGTTGACAGCTCCTCCTCCTTTCCTATGGGCTTTCTGCAGTGCGAACGCACCTCCGAAACGGAAAGAAACCTACTCACGGCCTTAAAAGTCAACGGGACCTGGGATTCCCAGCCGGTCACCCATCCTGGTACTTGCCAGGCCTCAAGCTGGCTGGCGGCCGCGATCTGACGAGAGCAGGCACATTCAGCTTAGAATGCCCGTTGACAGCTCCTCCTCCTTTCCTATGGGCTTTCTGCAGTGCGAACGCACCTCCGAAAAGGAAAGAAACCTACTCACGGCCTTAAAAGTCAACGGGACCTGGGATTCCCAGCCGGTCACCCATCCTGGTACTTGCCAGGCCTCAAGCTGGCTGGCGGCCGCGATCTGACGAGAGCAGGAACATTCAGCTCAGAATGCCCGTTGACAGCTCCTCCTCCTTTCCTATGGGCTTTCTGCAGTGCGAACGCACCTCCGAAAAGGAAAGAAACCTACTCACGGCCTTAAAAGTCAACGGGACCTGGGATTCCCAGCCGGTCACCCATCCTGGTACTTGCCAGGCCTCAAGCTGGCTGGCGGCCACGATCTGACGAGAGCAGGCACATTCAGCTTAGAATGCCCGTTGACAGCTCCTCCTCCTTTCCTATGGGCTTTCTGCAGTGCGAACGCACCTCTGAAACGGAAAGAAACCTACTCACGGCCTTAAAAGTCAACGAGACCTGGGATTCCCAGCCGGTCACCCATACTGGTACTTGCCAGGCCTCAAGCTGGCTGGCGGCCGCGATCTGACGAGAGCAGGCACATTCAGCTTAGAATGCCCGTTGACAGCTCCTCCTCCTTTCCTATGGGCTTTCTGCAGTGCGAACGCACCTCCGAAACGGAAAGAAACCTACTCACGGCCTTAAAAGTCAACGGGACCTGGGATTCCCAGCCGGTCACCCATACTGGTACTTGCCAGGCCTCAAGCTGGCTGGCGGCCGCGATCTGACGAGAGCAGGCACATCCAGCTTAGAATGCCCGTTGACAGCTCCTCCTCCTTTCCTATGGGCTTTCTGCAGTGCGAACGCACCTCCGAAAAGGAAAGAAACCTACTCACGGCCTTAAAAGTCAATGGGACCTGGGATTCCCAGCCGCTCACCCATACTGGTGCTTGCCAGGCCTCAAACTGGCTGGCGGCCGCGATCTGACGAGAGCAGGCACATTCAGCTTAGAATGCCCGTTGACAGCTCCTCCTCCTTTCCTATGGGCTTTCTGCAGTGCGAACGCACCTCCGAAAAGGAAAGAAACCTACTCACGGCCTTAAAAGTCAACGGGACCTGCGATTCCCAGCCGGTCACCCATACTGGTACTTGCCAGGCCTCAAGCTGGCTGGCGGCCGCGATCTGACGAGAGCAGGCACATTCAGCTTAGAATGCCCGTTGACAGCTCCTCCTCCTTTCCTATGGGCTTTCTGCAGTGCGAACGCACCTCCGAAAAGGAAAGAAACCTACTCACGGCCTTAAAAGTCAACGGGACCTGGGATTCCCAGCCGGTCACCCATACTGGTACTTGCCAGGCCTCAAGCTGGCTGGCGGCCGCGATCTGACGAGAGCAGGCACATTCAGCTTAGAATGCCCGTTGACAGCTCCTCCTCCTTTCCTATGGGCTTTCTGCAGTGCGAACGCACCTCCGAAAAGGAAAGAAACCTACTCACGGCCTTAAAAGTCAACGGGACCTGGGATTCCCAGCCGGTCACCCATACTGGTACTTGCCAGGCCTCAAGCTGGCTGGCGGCCGCGATCTGACGAGAGCAGGCACATTCAGCTTAGAATGCCCGTTGACAGCTCCTCCTCCTTTCCTATGGGCTTTCTGCAGTGCGAACGCACCTCCGAAAAGGAAAGAAACCTACTCACGGCCTTAAAAGTCAACGGGACCTGGGATTCCCAGCCGGTCACCCATACTGGTACTTGCCAGGCCTCAAGCTGGCTGGCGGCCGCGATCTGACGAGAGCAGGCACATTCAGCTTAGAATGCCCGTTGACAGCTCCTCCTCCTTTCCTATGGGCTTTCTGCAGTGCGAACGCACCTCCGAAAAGGAAAGAAACCTACTCACGGCCTTAAAAGTCAACGGGACCTGGGATTCCCAGCCGGTCACCCATACTGGTACTTGCCAGGCCTCAAGCTGGCTGGCGGCCGCGATCTGACGAGAGCAGGCACATTCAGCTTAGAATGCCCGTTGACAGCTCCTCCTCCTTTCCTATGGGCTTTCTGCAGTGCGAACGCACCTCCGAAAAGGAAAGAAACCTACTCACGGCCTTAAAAGTCAACGGGACCTGGGATTCCCAGCCGGTCACCCATACTGGTACTTGCCAGCTTAGAATGCCCGTTGACAGCTCCTCCTCCTTTCCTATGGGCTTTCTGCAGTGCGAACGCACCTCCGAAAAGGAAAGAAACCTACTCACGGCCTTAAAAGTCAACGGGACCTGGATTTCCCAGCCGGTCACCCATACTGGTACTTGCCAGGCCTCAAGCTGGCTGGCGGCCGCGATCTGACGAGAGCAGGCACATTCAGCTTAGAATGCCCGTTGACAGCTCCTCCTCCTTTCCTATGGGCTTTCTGCAGTGCGAACGCACCTCCGAAAAGGAAAGAAACCTACTCACGGCCTTAAAAGTCAACGGGACCTGGGATTCCCAGCCGGTCACCCATACTGGTACTTGCCAGGCCTCAAGCTGGCTGGCGGCCGCGATCTGACGAGAGCAGGCACATTCAGCTTAGAATGCCCGTTGACAGCTCCTCCTCCTTTCCTATGGGCTTTCTGCAGTGCGAACGCACCTCCGAAAAGGAAAGAAACCTACTCACGGCCTTAAAAGTCAACAGGACCAGGGATTCCCAGCCGGTCACCCATACTGGTACTTGCCAGGCCTCAAGCTGGCTGGCAGCCGCGATCTGACGAGAGCAGGCACATTTAGCTTAGAATGCCCGTTGACAGCTCCTCCTCCTTTCCTATGGGCTTTCTGCAGTGCGAACGCACCTCCGAAAAGGAAAGAAACCTACTCACGGCCTTAAAAGTCAACAGGACCAGGGATTCCCAGCCGCTCACCCATACTGGTGCTTGCCAGGCCTCAAGCTGGCTGGCGGCCGCGATCTGACGAGAGCAGGCACATTCAGCTTAGAATGCCCGTTGACAGCTCCTCCTCCTTTCCTATGGGCTTTCTGCAGTGCGAACGCACCTCCGAAAAGGAAAGAAACCTACTCACGGCCTTAAAAGTCAATGGGACCTGGGATTCCCAGCCGGTCACCCATACTGGTACTTGCCAGGCCTCAAGCTGGCTGGCAGCCGCGATCTGACGAGAGCAGGCACATTCAGCTTAGAATGCCCGTTGACAGCTCCTCCTCCTTTCCTATGGGCTTTCTGCAGTGCGAACGCACCTCCGAAAAGGAAAGAAACCTACTCACGGCCTTAAAAGTCAACGGGACCTGGGATTCCCAGCCGGTCACCCATACTGGTACTTGCCAGGCCTCAAGCTGGCTGGCGGCCGCGATCTGACGAGAGCAGGCACATTCAGCTTAGAATGCCCGTTGACAGCTCCTCCTCCTTTCCTATGGGCTTTCTGCAGTGCGAACGCACCTCCGAAACGGAAAGAAACCTACTCACGGCCTTAAAAGTCAACGGGACCTGGGATTCCCAGCCGGTCACCCATACTGGTACTTGCCAGGCCTCAAGCTGGCTGGCGGCCGCGATCTGACGAGAGCAGGCACATTCAGCTTAGAATGCCCGTTGACAGCTCCTCCTCCTTTCCTATGGGCTTTCTGCAGTGCGAACGCACCTCCGAAAAGGAAAGAAACCTACTCACGGCCTTAAAAGTCAACGGGACCTGGGATTCCCAGCCGGTCACCCATCCTGGTACTTGCCAGGCCTCAAGCTGGCTGGCGGCCGCGATCTGACGAGAGCAGGAACATTCAGCTCAGAATGCCCGTTGACAGCTCCTCCTCCTTTCCTATGGGCTTTCTGCAGTGCGAACGCACCTCCGAAAAGGAAAGAAACCTACTCACGGCCTTAAAAGTCAACGGGACCTGGGATTCCCAGCCGGTCACGCATCCTGGTACTTGCCAGGCCTCAAGCTGGCTGGCGGCCGCGATCTGACGAGAGCAGGCACATTCAGCTTAGAATGCCCGTTGACAGCTCCTCCTCCTTTCCTATGGGCTTTCTGCAGTGCGAACGCACCTCTGAAACGGAAAGAAACCTACTCACGGCCTTAAAAGTCAACGAGACCTGGGATTCCCAGCCGGTCACCCATACTGGTACTTGCCAGGCCTCAAGCTGGCTGGCGGCCGCGATCTGACGAGAGCAGGCACATTCAGCTTAGAATGCCCGTTGACAGCTCCTCCTCCTTTCCTATGGGCTTTCTGCAGTGCGAACGCACCTCCGAAACGGAAAGAAACCTACTCACGGCCTTAAAAGTCAACGGGACCTGGGATTCCCAGCCGGTCACCCATACTGGTACTTGCCAGCCCTCAAGCTGGCTGGCGGCCGCGATCTGACGAGAGCAGGCACATTCAGCTTAGAATGCCCGTTGACAGCTCCTCCTCCTTTCCTATGGGCTTTCTGCAGTGCGAACGCACCTCCGAAAAGGAAAGAAACCTACTCACGGCCTTAAAAGTCAACGGGACCTGGGATTCCCAGCCGGTCACCCATACTGGTACTTGCCAGGCCTCAAGCTGGCTGGCGGCCGCGATCTGACGAGAGCAGGCACATTCAGCTTAGAATGCCCGTTGACAGCTCCTCCTCCTTTCCTATGGGCTTTCTGCAGTGCGAACGCACCTCTGAAACGGAAAGAAACCTACTCACGGCCTTAAAAGTCAACGGGACCTGGGATTCCCAGCCGGTCACCCATACTGGTACTTGCCAGGCCTCAAGCTGGCTGGCGGCCGCGATCTGACGAGAGCAGGCACATTCAGCTTAGAATGCCCGTTGACAGCTCCTCCTCCTTTCCTATGGGCTTTCTGCAGTGCGAACGCACCTCCGAAAAGGAAAGAAACCTACTCACGGCCTTAAAAGTCAACGGGACCTGGGATTCCCAGCCGGTCACCCATACTGGTACTTGCCAGGCCTCAAGCTGGCTGGCGGCCGCGATCTGACGAGAGCAGGCACATTCAGCTTAGAATGCCCGTTGACAGCTCCTCCTCCTTTCCTATGGGCTTTCTGCAGTGCGAACGCACCTCCGAAAAGGAAAGAAACCTACTCACGGCCTTAAAAGTCAACGGGACCTGGATTTCCCAGCCGGTCACCCATACTGGTACTTGCCAGGCCTCAAGCTGGCTGGCGGCCGCGATCTGACGAGAGCAGGCACATTCAGCTTAGAATGCCCGTTGACAGCTCCTCCTCCTTTCCTATGGGCTTTCTGCAGTGCGAACGCACCTCCGAAAAGGAAAGAAACCTACTCACGGCCTTAAAAGTCAACGGGACCTGGGATTCCCAGCCGGTCACCCATACTGGTACTTGCCAGGCCTCAAGCTGGCTGGCGGCCGTGATCTGACGAGAGCAGGCACATTCAGCTTAGAATGCCCGTTGACAGCTCCTCCTCCTTTCCTATGGGCTTTCTGCAGTGCGAACGCACCTCCGAAAAGGAAAGAAACCTACTCACGGCCTTAAAAGTCAACGGGACCTGGGATTCCCAGCCGGTCACCCATACTGGTACTTGCCAGGCCTCAAGCTGGCTGGCGGCCGCGATCTGACGAGAGCAGGCACATTCAGCTTAGAATGCCCGTTGACAGCTCCTCCTCCTTTCCTATGGGCTTTCTGCAGTGCGAACGCACCTCCGAAAAGGAAAGAAACCTACTCACGGCCTTAAAAGTCCACGGGACCTGGGATTCCCAGCCGGTCACCCATACTGGTACTTGCCAGGCCTCAAGCTGGCTGGCGGCCGCGATCTGACGAGAGCAGGCACCTTCAGCTTAGAATGCCCGTTGACAGCTCCTCCTCCTTTCCTATGGGCTTTCTGCAGTGCGAACGCACCTCCGAAAAGGAAAGAAACCTACTCACGGCCTTAAAAGTCAACGGGACCTGGGATTCCCAGCCGGTCACCCATACTGGTACTTGCCAGGCCTCAAGCTGGCTGGCGGCCGCGATCTGACGAGAGCAGGCACATTCAGCTTAGAATGCCCGTTGACAGCTCCTCCTCCTTTCCTATGGGCTTTCTGCAGTGCGAACGCACCTCCGAAAAGGAAAGAAACCTACTCACGGCCTTAAAAGTCAACGGGACCTGGGATTCCCAGCCGGTCACCCATACTGGTACTTGCCAGGCCTCAAGCTGGCTGGCGGCCGCGATCTGACGAGAGCAGGCACATTCAGCTTAGAATGCCCGTTGACAGCTCCTCCTCCTTTCCTATGGGCTTTCTGCAGTGCGAACGCACCTCCGAAAAGGAAAGAAACTACTCACGGCCTTAAAAGTCAACGGGACCTGGGATTCCCAGCCGGTCACCCATACTGGTACTTGCCAGGCCTCAAGCTGGCTGGCGGCCGCGATCTGACGAGAGCAGGCACATTCAGCTTAGAATGCCCGTTGACAGCTCCTACTCCTTTCCTATGGGCTTTCTGCAGTGCGAACGCACCTCCGAAAAGGAAAGAAACCTACTCACGGCCTTAAAAGTCAACGGGACCTGGGATTCCCAGCCGGTCACCCATACTGGTACTTGCCAGGCCTCAAGCTGGCTGGCGGCCGCGATCTGACGAGAGCAGGCACATTCAGCTTAGAATGCCCGTTGACAGCTCCTCCTCCTTTCCTATGGGCTTTCTGCAGTGCGAACGCACCTCCGAAAAGGAAAGAAACCTACTCACGGCCTTAAAAGTCAACGGGACCTGGGATTCCCAGCCGGTCACCCATACTGGTACTTGCCAGGCCTCAAGCTGGCTGGCGGCCGCGATCTGACGAGAGCAGGCACATTCAGCTTAGAATGCCCGTTGACAGCTCCTCCTCCTTTCCTATGGGCTTTCTGCAGTGCGAACGCACCTCCGAAAAGGAAAGAAACCTACTCACGGCCTTAAAAGTCAACGGGACCTGGGATTCCCAGCCGGTCACCCATACTGGTACTTGCCAGGCCTCAAGCTGGCTGGCGGCCGCGATCTGACGAGAGCAGGCACATTCAGCTTAGAATGCCCGTTGACAGCTCCTCCTCCTTTCCTATGGGCTTTCTGCAGTGCGAACGCACCTCCGAAAAGGAAAGAAACCTACTCACGGCCTTAAAAGTCAACAGGACCAGGGATTTCCAGCCGCTCACCCATACTGGTGCTTGCCAGGCCTCAAGCTGGCTGGCGGCCGCGATCTGACGAGAGCAGGCACATTCAGCTTAGAATGCCCGTTGACAGCTCCTCCTCCTTTCCTATGGGCTTTCTGCAGTGCGAACGCACCTCCGAAAAGGAAAGAAACCTACTCACGGCCTTAAAAGTCAATGGGACCTGGGATTCCCAGCCGGTCACCCATACTGGTACTTGCCAGGCCTCAAGCTGGCTGGCAGCCGCGATCTGACGAGAGCAGGCACATTCAGCTTAGAATGCCCGTTGACAGCTCCTCCTCCTTTCCTATGGGCTTTCTGCAGTGCGAACGCACCTCCGAAAAGGAAAGAAACCTACTCACGGCCTTAAAAGTCAACGGGACCTGGGATTCCCAGCCGGTCACCCATACTGGTACTTGCCAGGCCTCAAGCTGGCTGGCGGCCGCGATCTGACGAGAGCAGGCACATTCAGCTTAGAATGCCCGTTGACAGCTCCTCCTCCTTTCCTATGGGCTTTCTGCAGTGCGAACGCACCTCCGAAAAGGAAAGAAACCTACTCACGGCCTTAAAAGTCAACGGGACCTGGGATTCCCAGCCGGTCACCCATACTGGTACTTGCCAGGCCTCAAGCTGGCTGGCGGCCGCGATCTGACGAGAGCAGGCACATTCAGCTTAGAATGCCCGTTGACAGCTCCTCCTCCTTTCCTATGGGCTTTCTGCAGTGCGAACGCACCTCCGAAACAGAAAGAAACCTACTCACGGCCTTAAAAGTCAACGGGACCTGGGATTCCCAGCCGGTCACCCATACTGGTACTTGCCAGGCCTCAAGCTGGCTGGCGGCCGCGATCTGACGAGAGCAGGCACATTCAGCTTAGAATGCCCGTTGACAGCTCCTCCTCCTTTCCTATGGGCTTTCTGCAGTGCGAACGCACCTCCGAAAAGGAAAGAAACCTACTCACGGCCTTAAAAGTCAACGGGACCTGGGATTCCCAGCCGGTCACCCATCCTGGTACTTGCCAGGCCTCAAGCTGGCTGGCGGCCGCGATCTGACGAGAGCAGGAACATTCAGCTCAGAATGCCCGTTGACAGCTCCTCCTCCTTTCCTATGGGCTTTCTGCAGTGCGAACGCACCTCCGAAAAGGAAAGAAACCTACTCACGGCCTTAAAAGTCAACGGGACCTGGGATTCCCAGCCGGTCACCCATACTGGTACTTGCCAGGCCTCAAGCTGGCTGGCGGCCGCGATCTGACGAGAGCAGGCACATTCAGCTTAGAATGCCCGTTGACAGCTCCTCCTCCTTTCCTATGGGCTTTCTGCAGTGCGAACGCACCTCTGAAACGGAAAGAAACCTACTCACGGCCTTAAAAGTCAACGAGACCTGGGATTCCCAGCCGGTCACCCATACTGGTACTTGCCAGGCCTCAAGCTGGCTGGCGGCCGCGATCTGACGAGAGCAGGCACATTCAGCTTAGAATGCCCGTTGACAGCTCCTCCTCCTTTCCTATGGGCTTTCTGCAGTGCGAACGCACCTCCGAAACGGAAAGAAACCTACTCACGGCCTTAAAAGTCAACGGGACCTGGGATTCCCAGCCGGTCACCCATACTGGTACTTGCCAGGCCTCAAGCTTGCTGGCGGCCGCGATCTGACGAGAGCAGGCACATTCAGCTTAGAATGCCCGTTGACTGCTCCTCCTCCTTTCCTATGGGCTTTCTGCAGTGCGAACGCACCTCCGAAAAGGAAAGAAACCTACTCACGGCCTTAAAAGTCAATGGGACCTGGGATTCCCAGCCGGTCACCCATACTGGTACTTGCCAGGCCTCAAGCTGGCTGGCGGCCGCGATCTGACGAGAGCAGGCACATCCAGCTTAGAATGCCCGTTGACAGCTCCTCCTCCTTTCCTATGGGCTTTCTGCAGTGCGAACGCACCTCCGAAAAGGAAAGAAACCTACTCACGGCCTTAAAAGTCAATGGGACCTGGGATTCCCAGCCGCTCACCCATACTGGTGCTTGCCAGGCCTCAAACTGGCTGGCGGCCGCGATCTGACGAGAGCAGGCACATTCAGCTTAGAATGCCCGTTGACAGCTCCTCCTCCTTTCCTATGGGCTTTCTGCAGTGCGAACGCACCTCCGAAAAGGAAAGAAACCTACTCACGGCCTTAAAAGTCAACGGGACCTGGGATTCCCAGCCGGTCACCCATACTGGTACTTGCCAGGCCTCAAGCTGGCTGGCGGCCGCGATCTGACGAGAGCAGGCACATTCAGCTTAGAATGCCCGTTGACAGCTCCTCCTCCTTTCCTATGGGCTTTCTGCAGTGCGAACGCACCTCCGAAAAGGAAAGAAACCTACTCACGGCCTTAAAAGTCAACGGGACCTGGGATTCCCAGCCGGTCACCCATACTGGTACTTGCCAGGCCTCAAGCTGGCTGGCGGCCGCGATCTGACGAGAGCAGGCACATTCAGCTTAGAATGCCCGTTGACAGCTCCTCCTCCTTTCCTATGGGCTTTCTGCAGTGCGAACGCACCTCCGAAAAGGAAAGAAACCTACTCACGGCCTTAAAAGTCAACGGGACCTGGGATTCCCAGCCGGTCACCCATACTGGTACTTGCCAGGCCTCAAGCTGGCTGGCGGCCGCGATCTGACGAGAGCAGGCACATTCAGCTTAGAATGCCCGTTGACAGCTCCTCCTCCTTTCCTATGGGCTTTCTGCAGTGCGAACGCACCTCCGAAAAGGAAAGAAACCTACTCACGGCCTTAAAAGTCAACGGGACCTGGGATTCCCAGCCGGTCACCCATACTGGTACTTGCCAGGCCTCAAGCTGGCTGGCGGCCGCGATCTGACGAGAGCAGGCACATTCAGCTTAGAATGCCCGTTGACAGCTCGTCCTCCTTTCCTATGGGCTTTCTGCAGTGCGAACGCACCTCCGAAAAGGAAAGAAACCTACTCACGGCCTTAAAAGTCAACGGGACCTGGGATTCCCAGCCGGTCACCCATACTGGTACTTGCCAGGCCTCAAGCTGGCTGGCGGCCGCGATCTGACGAGAGCAGGCACATTCAGCTTAGAATGCCCGTTGACAGCTCCTCCTCCTTTCCTATGGGCTTTCTGCAGTGCGAACGCACCTCCGAAAAGGAAAGAAACCTACTCACGGCCTTAAAAGTCAACGGGACCTGGGATTCCCAGCCGGTCACCCATACTGGTACTTGCCAGGCCTCAAGCTGGCTGGCGGCCGCGATCTGACGAGAGCAGGCACATTCAGCTTAGAATGCCCGTTGACAGCTCCTCCTCCTTTCCTATGGGCTTTCTGCAGTGCGAACGCACCTCCGAAAAGGAAAGAAACCTACTCACGGCCTTAAAAGTCAACGGGACCTGGGATTCCCAGCCGGTCACCCATACTGGTACTTGCCAGGCCTCAAGCTGGCTGGCGGCCGCGATCTGACGAGAGCAGGCACATTCAGCTTAGAATGCCCGTTGACAGCTCCTCCTCCTTTCCTATGGGCTTTCTGCAGTGCGAACGCACCTCCGAAAAGGAAAGAAACCTACTCACGGCCTTAAAAGTCAACGGGACCTGGGATTCCCAGCCGGTCACCCATACTGGCACTTGCCAGGCCTCAAGCTGGCTGGCGGCCGTGATCTGACGAGAGCAGGCACATTCAGCTTAGAATGCCCGTTGACAGCTCCTCCTCCTTTCCTATGGGCTTTCTGCAGTGCGAACGCACCTCCGAAAAGGAAAGAAACCTACTCACGGCCTTAAAAGTCAACGGGACCTGGGATTCCCAGCCGGTCACCCATACTGGTACTTGCCAGGCCTCAAGCTGGCTGGCGGCCGCGATCTGACGAGAGCAGGCACATTCAGCTTAGAATGCCCGTTGACAGCTCCTCCTCCTTTCCTATGGGCTTTCTGCAGTGCGAACGCACCTCCGAAAAGGAAAGAAACCTACTCACGGCCTTAAAAGTCCACGGGACCTGGGATTCCCAGCCGGTCACCCATACTGGTACTTGCCAGGCCTCAAGCTGGCTGGCGGCCGCGATCTGACGAGAGCAGGCACATTCAGCTTAGAATGCCCGTTGACAGCGCCTCCTCCTTTCCTATGGGCTTTCTGCAGTGCGAACGCACCTCCGAAAAGGAAAGAAACCTACTCACGGCCTTAAAATTCAACGGGACCTGGGATTCCCAGCCGGTCACCCATACTGGTACTTGCCAGGCCTCAAGCTGGCTGGCGGCCGCGATCTGACGAGAGCAGGCACATTCAGCTTAGAATGCCCGTTGACAGCTCCTCCTCCTTTCCTATGGGCTTTCTGCAGTGCGAACGCACCTCCAAAAAGGAAAGAAACCTACTCACGGCCTTAAAAGTCAACGGGACCTGGGATTCCCAGCCGGTCACCCATACTGGTACTTGCCAGGCCTCAAGCTGGCTGGCGGCCGCGATCTGACGAGAGCAGGCACATTCAGCTTAGAATGCCCGTTGACAGCTCCTCCTCCTTTCCTATGGGCTTTCTGCAGTGCGAACGCACCTCCGAAAAGGAAAGAAACCTACTCACGGCCTTAAAAGTCAACGGGACCTGGGATTCCCAGCCGGTCACCCATACTGGTACTTGCCAGGCCTCAAGCTGGCTGGCGGCCGCGATCTGACGTGAGCAGGCACATTCAGCTTAGAATGCCCGTTGACAGCTCCTCCTCCTTTCCTATGGGCTTTCTGCAGTGCGAACGCACCTCCGAAAAGGAAAGAAACCTACTCACGGCCTTAAAAGTCAACGGGACCTGGGATTCCCAGCCGGTCACCCATACTGGTACTTGCCAGGCCTCAAGCTGGCTGGCGGCCGCGATCTGACGAGAGCAGGCACATTCAGCTTAGAATGCCCGTTGACAGCTCCTCCTCCTTTCCTATGGGCTTTCTGCAGTGCGAACGCACCTCCGAAAAGGAAAGAAACCTACTCACGGCCTTAAAAGTCAACGGGACCTGGGATTCCCAGCCGGTCACCCATACTGGTACTTGCCAGGCCTCAAGCTGGCTGGCGGCCGCGATCTGACGAGAGCAGGCACATTCAGCTTAGAATGCCCGTTGACAGCTCCTCCTCCTTTCCTATGGGCTTTCTGCAGTGCGAACGCACCTCCGAAACGGAAAGAAACCTACTCACGGCCTTAAAAGTCAACGGGACCTGGGATTCCCAGCCGGTCACCCATACTGGTGCTTGCCAGGCCTCAAGCTGGCTGGCGGCCGCGATCTGACGAGAGCAGGCACATTCAGCTTAGAATGCCCGTTGACAGCTCCTCCTCCTTTCCTATGGGCTTTCTGCAGTGCGAACGCACCTCCGAAAAGGAAAGAAACCTACTCACGGCCTTAAAAGTCAACGGGACCTGGGATTCCAAGCCGGTCACCCATACTGGTACTTGCCAGGCCTCAAGCTGGCTGGCGGCCGCGATCTGACGAGAGCAGGCACATTCAGCTTAGAATGCCCGTTGACAGCTCCTCTCCTTTCCTATGGGCTTTCTGCAGTGCGAACGCACCTCCGAAAAGGAAAGAAACCTACTCACGGCCTTAAAAGTCAATGGGACCTGGGATTCCCAGCCGGTCACCCATACTGGTACTTGCCAGGCCTCAAGCTGGCTGGCGGCCGCGATCTA
>NW_027102140.1:0-77428 GCF_035609145.1 Eleutherodactylus coqui | reverse complement strand
GGCGATGGCCTGTCAGTCACTGATGCCCGAGCGGAGCAGTAATACAGCGGGACTCTCAGCGCCAGATCCAGTGCCGCAGTCGGTGACATCGTACAGAACCCGCAGGGAGGGTTCTACTGTAGATCCCCGGGGCAGCAGATGTTGTACAGTGTCCGCTGGGATTCCTATGGCAGAGCGTGTTGGTCCAGAAAGCTTTCACAGACCCTGAAGGACCATCGGTACTGTGAGACCCCCCGCTTCTCCCACAACCCCGTCCCATATACCCCTCCAGATCGCTAATCAGCTCTTCTATTTAGCGCCCAATGAGGCTACCCAGAAAAAGAGCAGTGCAGGGGCAGCTAGTGGAGCTCTTGTAGGCAAGCCGCTGCTCCGACCGAACAAAAGCAGCGCACAGTCATCGGCAGAGCTGGCCACCAGCGGCGCCATGGACAGCGAGAGCGGGGTTCGCCGTGGCAGCGGCGCTAGTGCCATCGGTGTACGGGAGCTGAGATATGTGAGCTTGCCAGGGGAATGGGCGGTACATGTGGGGAGGTGTGTGTGCGGCAGCCGGTCCACCGTCGTGCCCCTCGCCTAGACGTACCATCTAACTCAGGGCTCCCAACCCATGTTTCCACCCTTACATCCGCGGGAGACATAATGCACCAGGGCCGCTCAGCTGTAAGTGAATAGGAGCAACGCAGATGGTACGGCATCAGTACACCTGTAGCTGAGCTCCGTCTCCCGGCCGGCCTCCAGCTTCCTTCTCAGTACAGTAGGGTCACTCCGGCTTTGCTGCACCTCATGCCCTCCCATGAACCCTCCTCCGGGCAGGTGTGAGGGGAGGGGGCAGCGCTCTCTAGGACGGGCTCTCCTAGCTGCCTCGGACGCTGCTCTTGTTCTATGTCTACGTGATGCCCCCGTGGGGAGGAGAGGATAATAAATACCATCGGGTGCCATCAAGAAGCTTCACGGAAGACAGCTCCCTGTCCGGGCTGCCCCATGCGTGACTTCCCACGGGACACCGGCCTAGCTATGTACATTTAACCCTTAACCCACTAGCCTCCGGTCACTGTACCTACCTGCAGTCATACATGTAAAGGCAGTAGCCGCAGTACACAGTGCGGCCGGCGGGTCAATAATCTGCTCACAATGACCAACATGGACATACAATGGAGAACAATACAATAAATGAGTTCTGAATGTAATGTTTATGTAAAGGTCGCCGTGTCCGTACAAAGGGTCTAGTGTTCTTGTGTCACATTGTGTGCAAGTAGTAGCGGCAAAGGGAAACCTTTAGGCTGATATCTTGTCACGGAGTGTTGTTCAATCTTTGGCAATCCGGACTGATGCCCCAATAATAGTCGGCCCTGATATATGCACCCCGTCTACCCTGATACCCTGCCTCCATGACCTTCACATCTTGGTGGGATCGTCCACCTTGCTCATGGCTGAGGGCACCAAGGTTTTCCGGGAAGTTACCACGATGGCTGAGCAGAAAATGCCTCTCGCTGCTGATGTTGCAGCATTGTGTAGATTCGGACAAACTGCGGACAAACCCTCATTAGCAAGGCACACTTTAGCTAAGCACCACACTACCTCCAACCAAGCACAAGCACTGCCTGCGGGACACACCGCTGCCTCTTCTCCTGGGTCACATGCTGCCCAACCCCCACCCTGCGTCTGCAGCGCACACAAAAGTGAGACATTGACGTTTGATCTTCATTCCAATCCTGTGCCACCTCCGTCAGGAGCTGCAAACGTGGGCATGCGTTACATAGCAATGGGGAATCCATGTGCCCACACAGTATTCATTCTGTCTAGGTGTCGCATAGCTCAATCGACACAGCAAGGGGAAAGCCATCTGCACTCTGCCCTCTACCCAAGTCAGCCAGTGTCTTTGTGCCAGACAGGTCAAACACTGCGATGGGAACTAAGTTTGCACCAACAGCTTGGGTGGTTCCTAGGCAACCCAAGACATGAACAATAAATAAATCAGAGCGGCCAAACATGGCAGACTTGCACCGCACCGGCGACATAGGCCTCGGCGCACAGCTTCAGCAATCGTAGGCATGAAGCGGACTTCGATGCTAGTTCATCTGCGACGGGCTCATCAAATCAGTTAGCTTTCCTTTCACCGCTCCAATGACTGGATTAGCAGGGAAAAGTTGCACAGCCCCAACCTGGCGCAGTTGCAGTTCCCCCGGGACATAGTCCTCGGCCAACAGCTTCAGCATTCATAGGCAGGAAGCGGACTTTCACTGCACCCAGTACATAGGCCTCTGCACAAACCCTCAGCAATCGTGCGCCTAGAGCGGACTCCCATGCTAGCATAGCTGTGAACGTCTCATTAGCGCTGTATTGCTCCTCTTGTTTGTCCCAATGCAGCGCCCCGGATAGCTGAGGTAACGTGAGATAAAATACAGGTTGGCTTCGGCCCACACTGCATGCTAGTCAGTCTGGCCTTTTTTCATAGTAACAGGCAGGTAAAACTCCGCTATGGGAAGTCAGGGTTGACCTACAGCATGGGTGGGTCCCAGGAAGTACACAAATAAATCCCATTGCAGTGCCCCCAGATAGCTGAGCTAACGTGAGATAAAGTACAGGTTTGCTTCGGCCCACACTGCATGCCCTAGTCAGTCTGGGTTTTTTGGGGGGTCAGATACGTAGAACACTGCGATGGGAACACTTAGTGCACCCATACTATACACAGACCCCTGTAATATTCCTGTAGCAAAGGTATAAGCTGACCCCACTAACAGTTATGCTGCAGAAGTCCAGGGAGACCCTATTAACACTTCTGTAGTAATAGTATAGACGGATCCCAGTAACATTTCAGTAGCTGCAGAATAGGCAGAGCCCAGTAACATTTCAGTAACAGCAGTATAGGCAGAGCCCAGTATTAGTAACATTTCAGTAGCAGCATTATAGACAGACCCTAGTAACATTTCCGTAGCGGCAGTATAGGCAGAGCCCAGTATTAGTAACATTTCAGTAGTAACAGTATAGACAGACCCCAGTGACATTTCTGTAGCAGCAGTATAGGCAGAGCCTAATATTAGTAATTTTTCAGTAGTAACAGTATAGACAGACCCCTGTAACATTTCCGTAGCAGCAGTATAGGTAGAGCCGAGTATTAGGTACATTTCAGTAGTAACAGTATAGACAGACCACAACAACATTTTAGTTGCAGAAGTATACACAGACCCCAGAAACATTTATGTAGCAGCAGTATTGGCAGATCCCTGTAACATTTCTGCAGCTGAAGTATAGGCAGGCCCCTGTAACGTTAATGCAGTTACACTCCTCTCCTTTGGCCCAAACAAGTTTCTCCGATAACTGTGGTAACACAGGAGAAAGCACATGATGTGCATTGCTGATCCCCTGACCCCAAGCGGGAGGAGGTGGCATTACAAGGCCAAGACACCATGACCAGGACCCGCTATAGTCTGTGTTGGAAGCATGCTAGCGGGCCCAGGGTCAGGCTCGGTTCCAAGCCTCCACCTTTGTGACCCAAGGTGCCCTGAGTTACATAGCAACAAGAAATCCATGTGTTGCACCATAGATAGCTCAACACTGGAAGAGGCAGTCTTTGTGTTCCTTGGCCTAGCCTATGCTGTAAGTGCACAAAGATGGTATTACACAGGAAGAAATTGGAGTGCC
The DNA here is from genome assembly GCF_035609145.1 of Eleutherodactylus coqui. NCBI lineage: Eukaryota > Metazoa > Chordata > Amphibia > Anura > Eleutherodactylidae > Eleutherodactylus > Eleutherodactylus coqui. Next base: position 73,789 of record NW_027102140.1, on the reverse strand, counting down.
CAACCATGGGAGAGTTTTGCCCCGCCAAGCCACTTGGCCTCGGACAGCAATTCAGGCCTAGTCAGCCACTGTACTATTTGTGCCAATTAGGTAAAACACCGCGATGGGAAGACTTAGTGCACCCATAGTATAGACAGACCGCTGTAACATTCCTGTAGCAGAGGTATATACTCACCCCAGGAACATTTCTGTAGCAGCAGTATAGGCAAACCCCTGTAACATTTGTGTAGCAGAAGTATAGACCGACCCCAGTACCATTTTTGAAGCAGCAGTATAGGCAGACCCCAGTACCATTTCTGTAGTGGAAGTATAGGCAGACCCCAGTAACATTTCTCTAGCAGCAATATACGCAGACCCCTGTAACATTTCTGTAGCAGCAGACCCCTGTAACATTTATGTAGCAGAAGCGTATGCAGACCCCAGTACCATTTCTCTAGCAGCAATATACACAGACCCCAGTACCATTTCTGTAGTGGAAGTATAGGCAGACCCCAGTAACATTTCTCTAGCAGCAATATACGCAGACCCCTGTAACATTTATGTAGTAGAAGCTTATGCAGACCCCAGTACCATTTTTGTAGCAGCAGTATAGGCTGTGAGGAAGGAGGAGCAGCAGCCAGAGGATTCAGAGTTTCAGCAGTGGGTGGCGTAGAAGACTGGGTGCCTGATACATTGCTGGATGCATTTTCTGCCATCCACGACCGGACCTGCTCACACTGCTCTGTTTGCAATAAAGGTCTACCACGTGGACCCACAAATTGTGATATGAAGCTGGGGACCCCAGAAACTTGCCTCTCTCCTAATCCTGCAGCAGCCGGCTGGGATACACCTGGACCAGGAACTTGGCCTGTGCCCACACCCTCACTTGGAACTCTGCATCCTCGCTCACGTCCACATCCTCTACCCCTACCCCTACCCCTCAGCATGGTGGATTACGAATAGAGCAGACACCGACTGCTGTAAATAATTATGGAATCATATGCGTACACTTTCACGCAGAGAGCGGAATCGTAACACTAACTCCAGGCAGAAAAAATGGAAGCAATGCAATAGTGATGCACCAGAACTCCCGCCAGGCAGCCAGTAAAATGCAGACGCTCAGCGGTAGCCCTAAGTAGGAGCTTGTTGGGGGTTTTTTTTGGTCAATGAATACAGGCTATATAGTGTGTATATCACTTTCCCTCTATCAGTCGCTGTGGCCGTATGTTGTGCGTCTCTAATTCACTGCAGACACAGCCCGGTGTAAATGATCTTGGAATTATGTGCCTAGACTTTGTCACTGAGAGCGGTCTAGTAAGGCAAACTCCAGGCAGAAAACAAATATAGTCAGGAAGGCCGCAAACAGGCCTAAGTGCAATAGTGATGGACTACAACTCCCATCAGACAACCTGTAAAATGCACACGGTCACAGGTAGTCCTAAGAAGGACCGTTGGGGTTCTTGTACACAGGATGCTACACTACCACTCTCCATATCTCAGCAACGCTGTCCCTATACTACTACTACTACTACTACTACTACTACTACTACTACTACTACTACTACTACTACTACTACTACTACTAATAATAATAAACAACTTTATGTGTATAGCGCCAACATATTCCGCAGCGCTTACATAGACAGGGGATACAGAAAGACAAAAGTACAAACATTACAGAACCACGGTTACATAGTAATCAATTGATGGAAACAATAGGGGTGAGGGTCCTGCTCCAACGAGCTTACATACTACAAGTAATGGGGTGATACAGAGGGTAAAGGGGCTGGAGATGTGTACGGTATGGCGAGGTGGAGAGTGAGGGATGCTATACACATAGACAATGGTCAGACATTTAGCCGTGTGACAGCAGAATCGGTATGACTGCAGGAGCGGTTTATGATGGCTAGCAGGGATTGCAGTCAGTAGGTCAGGGAGCATGTTATCAGGCGGAGTGCAGAGGGGTTTGTTTAGGGAATGCGGTATGCCTCCCTGAAGAGGTGCATTTTTAGAGCACGCCTGAAGTTCTGCGAGTCCTGGATTGCTCGGGTAGCCTTTGGTAGTGCGTTCCAGAGGACCGGTGCTGCTCTGGAGAAGTCTTGGAGGCGGGAATGAGAAGTTCCAATTAAAGGCGAGCTCAATCTGGTTTCGTTAGCAGAGCGGAGAGCCCGGGCTGGTTGATGGATTGAGATGAGGGAGGCAATATAGGGGGGTGCTGCGTTGTGGATGAGGGATACAATATAGGGGGGCGCTGCGCTGTGGAGGGCTTTGTGGATGAAGGTGGCGAGTTTAAATTGAATTCTGTATTTAACGGGCAGCCAGTGCAGTGACCGGCACAGGGCAGAGGCGTCCGAGTAGCGGCTGGACAGGAAGATGAGCCTGGCTGCCGCATTCAGGATGGATTGGAGAGGGTAGAGTCTGGTGCAGGGGAGGCCGATCAGCAACGAGTTGCAATAATCGAGCCGGGAGTGGATGAGGGCGACAATAAGCATTTTTAGTGTGTCCACAGTGAGAAAAGAGCAGATTCTTGCGATGTTCTTGAGGTGCAGCTGACATGTTCGGGCCAGAGATTGGATGTAGGGGGTAAAAGAGAGATCAGAATCAAATATGACTCCAAGGAAGCGGGCGTGTTGTCTAGAAGTTATGGTGCCACACACTGAGATGGAGATGTCAGGATGAGGGCGGTTAGTGGAGGGTGGAAATACCAGCAGGTCAGTTTTAGAGAGGTTTAGTTTTAGGTAGAGAGAGGACATAGTGTTAGAGACAGCGGACAGACAGTCGGTGATGTTTTGGAGTAAAGGTGCAGAGATGTCACGGGATGAGGTGTATAGTTGGGTGTCATCAGCATACAGGTGGTATTGGAGGCCAAATCTCCTGTTGGTTTGTCCAATAGGGGCTGTGTAAATAGAGAAAAGTAGTACAGACTGCAGCCTGAGAACGCTAAAGCTGTAATGGGGCTGCACGCCCGATATAAAAAAATAAATAAATGCAAAACTGCTACCAGCAGCCACAACAGTAATGCAGACGGTCAGATGCAGCTCTAAGAAGGACCGTTGGGGTTCTTGTACACAGGTTCCTACACTAAGGGCTCATGTCCACGGGGAAAATATGATTTAGGATCCTCAGCGGATCTCCCGCATGCGGATCCGCATCCCATAGGGATGCATTGACCACCCGCGGGTACATAAATACCCGCGGATCGTCAATAAAAGTGATTTAAAAAAAAATGGAGCATGAAAAAATCTGGACCATGCTCCATTTTCATGCGGGTCTCCCGCGGGGACGGCTCCCGCGGGCTTCTATTGAAGCCTATGGAAGCCGTCTGGATCCGCGGGAGACCTAAAATAGGAATTTAACCCCTTAATGACGCGGCCATTTTTCGTTTTCCATTTTCGTTTTTTCCTCCCCCCTTTAAAAAAATCATAACTCCTTTATTTATCCATCCACATCGCTGTCTGAGGGCTTGTTTTTTGCGGGACGAGTTGTATTTTTCAATGGTGCTATTTAAAGTACCATATAATGTACTGAAAAACTTTTAAAAAATTCTAAGTGGAGTAAAATGGAAAAAAAAACGACATTTTGTCATCTTTTAGTACGTCTTGCTTCTACGGCGCACAAATGGCAACAAAAACGACATGATAACTTTATTCTATGGGTCGGTACGATTACTACGATGCCAAACTTGTTTAGGTTTTTTTTTACTATACTCCTCTTTTTTTTTTTTAAAGACATAAAATTTTTTTCAATTATTTTCTGTCGTCATTTTGTGCGCGCGATAACTTTTTTAATTTTCCGTCGACGTAGTTGAGCAAGGTCTCATTTTTTGCGGGATGTCCTGTAGTTTCTGATAGTACCATTTTGGAATACATATGACTTTTTGATCGCTTTTTATTGCGTTTTTTATTGGAGACAGGGTAACTAAAAAAGTGCATTTCTGGCGTTCTTCATTTTTTGTTTCGGACGACGTTCACCGTGCGGGAAAAATTATGTGCTACTTTGATAGATCGGACTTTTACGGACGCGGCGATATCAAATACATATTTTTAATTTATTATTTAGATTTTTTAATAATAGATATGGCAAAAGGGGGGTGATTTAAACTTTTACAACTTTTTTTTTTTTCAATTAAAAAAAAACTTTATTGATTCTTTTTTTTACTTTACTTTGAAGTCCCCCTGGGGGACTTTAAGATGCGATGCTTTGATCGCTCCTGCAGTATGACGTAATGCTATAGCATTACGTCATACTGCTTTTTGACAGGCAGCCTATGAAGCCACCCCACGGGGACGGCTTGATAGGCAGTCTGCTAAGGCAGCCCTGGGGCCTTTCATTAGGCCCCCGGCTGCCATGATACGTGCAAGGCTCCCCCGATCTCACCGCGGGGGGGCCGCGCGGGACCCCCGAACATCGTTCGGGGGATTTAAATGCCGCTGTCAGAATTGACAGCGGCGTTTAAATGGTTAATAGCCGCGATCGGCCGCGCGGCCGCTCGCGGCTATTGCCCGCGGGTGTCAGCTGTTATAAACAGCTGACGCCCGCGCTGTATGAAGAGAGGTTGCCACGCAACCTCTCTTCATACATACCCCGACGCTCTATGACGTACCAGGTACGTCATTGGTCGTTAAGGGGTTAAAGCATTTACTCACCCGCAGCGGACCGGGAAGCTCTGCTCTTCCTCACGGCCGCATCTCCCTTGCTTCGGCTCGGCGGATGTGCCGGCGCATGCGCGCGGCACGTCGACGACGTGCCGGCGACGTGCCGCCGGCGTCAGGAATTCATCCGCCGGCCGAAAATGAAGATCCGGCCGTGAGGAACAGCTGATCTTCCCCGCCCGCGCCGGATAGGTAAATGCTTTTAAATTGCTATTTTCGGCGCTCATGTCCACGGGGCAGGAGGGACCCGCTGCAGATTCTACATTGAGAATCTGCAGCGGATCTGATTTTCCCCGTGGACATGAGGCCTAACACTCTCCCTATAGCAGCAGCAGCACTGCCCCTGATCTCTCTCAGTGTGTGACTGTGGCGAGCCGCAAGCGGACCCACTTTAAATACTCGGGGGTCACTTGATCTCGCCAGCCACTCACTGCAGGGGGGTGGGATAGGGCTGGAACGTCACAGGAGGAAGTTGTAATGCCTTCCCTGCATGTCTATTGGCCAGAAAATTGTGCTAACATTTCAGGGAAGGAAATTGAATTGCCTCGAGTACCGTGTGGTGCTCGTCTCGAGTAACGAGCATCCCGAGTGCCCTAATGCTCAAACGAGTATCAAGCTCAGACGAGTACGCTCGCTCATCTCTATTAGTTAGAATATTTAAAGCGGGCCCGCTCGCGGCTCGCCTCAGACACACACTGGGAGTGTATAGGGAAAGTGCTGCTGCTGCTACTATAGGGAGAGTGTTAGTGTAGGATCCTGTCCTCAATAACCCCAACGGTCCTTCTTAGGGCTACATCTGACCGTGTGGATTTTACCGGGTGGCTACTGGGAGTTGTAGTGCTTCCATTTTAGTATTATGCAGCTAGGCCTGTTTGCAGCCCTCCGTAATGTTTTTTTTTGTTTTTTTTTTCTTTTTTTTTTTTTTTTCTGGCCGGAGTGTGCGTAAAAATACCGCTCTCAGCGTGGAAGTGTACGCAAATAATTCCTTGCTTATTTATAGGGGTCTGTGTCTGCAGTAAATTAGACGCACAGCGTAGGGCCACAGCCACTTCTAGAGGGAAAGTGATATACACTATACGGCCTGTATCCTCTGCGCAAAAAAAAAAACCCAAAAGCTCCTTGTTGGGCTACATCTGACCGTGTGCATTTTACTGGGTGGCTGATGGGAGTTGTAGTGCTTCCATTTTAGTAATACGCAGCTAGGCCTGTTTGCAGCCTGCCGTGTTATTTTTTTTCTGGCTGGAGTGTGCAGTAAAATACCACTCTCACGATAAACAGTACTGTAATATCACCGGGCTATTGCGAAGCACTTCAGCTGAGCCGCTGTGCAGAGCGCCTCACAATACCCTTTCCTTGGTGGGGTTGAGATCGCCGCAGTTACCAGCACTCTCCACTGGCTTTACAGTCTTCTCCCACTCCACACAGCCTCTCTTATCTACAAGTCTCTGCGAGCAGTAAATTACCCCTAGGTATCAGCGCAAGACAGCGGGTTACTTTTTTCAAGCCACAGCATAGAGTCTCCGCTACCTACAAGTCTCTGTGTGCGGTGAATTAAGGCCAAGTCGTCAGTGCTGTACAGTGGGGTAATTTATTTAGACCCTGCTTTATTTGTAATCCGCCATGATAAGGAGTAGGTGTAAGGGTCAAGGAGGTGGACACGGATGTCCAAGTGAGGGTGTGGGCACAGGCCGAGTTCCTGGTCCAGGTGAATCACAGCCGGCTGCTGCGGGATTAGGAGAAAGGCAAGTTTCTGGGGTCCCCAGCTTCATATCACAATTTATGGGTCCACATGGTAGACCTTTATTACAAACAGAGCAGTGTGAGCAGGTCCTGTCGTAAATGGCAGAAAGTGCATCCAGCAATGTATCGACCACCCAGTTTTCTACACAGTCCACTACTCCCAGATAGGGACTGCAACTCTGATTCCTCTGGCTGCAACTCCTCCTTCCTCCCAGCCTCCTCACTCCATGAAAATGACATATTCTGAGCAGACAGACTCCCAGGAACTGTTCTCGGGCCCCTGCCATGAGTGGGAAAAAATGGTTCCTCTCTCACCTGAGGAGTTTGTCGTGACCGATGCCCAACCTTTGGAAAGTCCCCGGGGTCTGGATGATGAGGCTGGGGACTTCCGGCAACTGTCTCAAGAGTTTTCAGTGAGTGAGGAGGATGATGATGATGAGACACAGTTGTCTATCAGTGAGGTAGTAGTAAGGGCAGTAAGTCCGAGGGAGGAGCGCACAGAGGATTTGGAGGAAGAGCAGCTGGACGATGAGGTGACTGACCCTACCTGGATTGCTAAGCCTACTGAGGACAGGTCTTCAGAGGGGGAGGCAAGTGCAGCAGCAGGACAGGTTGGAAGAGGCAGTGGAGTGGCCAGGGGTAGAGGCAGGGCCAGGGCGAAGAATCCTCCAACTGTTTCCCAAAGCACCCCCTCGCGCTAAGCCTCCGTGCAGAGGGCTAGGTGTTCAAAGGTGTGGATGTTTTTCAGTGAGAGCGCAGACGACCGGTGAACAGTGGTGTGCAACCTGTGTCGCGCCAAGATCAGCCTGGGAGCCACCACGACCAGGCTATGGCATATGAGGGCCAAGCACCCCACAAGGTGGGACAAATGTCGTTCACCGCCTCCGGGTTACACCACTGCCTTGTCCCCTGTGCCCCAACCTGCCACTCAGATCCACCCACCCCCCCCCCCACCCCCGCTCAGGACACAGGCACGTGCGCCTCCCGGCCTGCACCCACACCCTCACCTCCAGTGTCGTCCACCCCATCCAGCAATGTCTCTCAGCACAGCGTCCAGCTGTCGCTAGCAGAAGAGTTGGAGCAAAAGCGCAAATACGCTACCACGCACCCACACGCACAAGCTGTAAATGTGCACATTGCAAAATTAATCAGCCTAGAGATGCTGCCGTACAGGCTTGAGGAAACGGAGGCTTTCAAAACACGATGGTGATGGCAGCGCCGCGCTACTCGGTCCCCAGTCGCCACTATTTTTCCCGGTGTGCCGTCCCAGCCCTACACCAGCACGTCTCCCGCAACATAAATTGTGCCCTCACCAACGCGGTTACTGGTAATGTCCACTTAACCACGGACACGTGGACAAGTACTGACGGGCAGGGGCACTATATCTCCCTGACGGCACATTGGGTGAATTTGGTGGAGGCTGGGACCGAGTCAGAGCCTGGGACCGCTCACGTCTTACCCATACCCAGAATAGCGGGTCCTACCTAAGTGCTGGTATCTGCTTTGCACTATGTCACCTACTCTAAACCCTCCCCCTCCTCCTCCTACGCAACCTCTACCTCTCATTTAAGAAGTGTGAGCAGCACGTCACCAGCAGTCGGTGTGGCGCGACGCGGCAGTACAGTGGTGGGCAAGCGTCAGCAGGCCGTGCTAAAACTGCTCAGCCTTGGTGACAAGCGGCACACGGCCCACGAACTGTTACAGGGTCTGACAGAGCAGACCGACCTCTGGCTTTCGCCGCTGAGCCTCCAACCGGGCATGGTCGTGTATGACAACGGCCGTAACCTGGTGGAGGCTCTGCAGCTCGACAGCCTCACACACGTCCCATGCCTGGCCCACGTCTTCAATCTGGTGGTTCAGCGGTTTCTTAAAAACTACCCTCACTTGCCTGACCTGCTCGGCAAGGTGTGCCGGCTCAGCGCACATTTCCGCAAGTCCAAGACGGACGCTGCCACCCTGCGCACCCTGCAACATCGGTTTAATCTGCCAGTGCACCGACTGCTGTGTGACGTGCCCACACGGTGGAACTCTACGCTCCACATGTTGGCCAGGCTCTATGAGCAGCGTAGAGCTATAGTGGAATACCAACTCCAACATGGTTGGAGTCAACCTCCTTGATTCTTTACAGAAGAGTGGGCCTGGTTGGCAGACATCTGCCAGGTCCTTGGAAACTTTGAGGAGTCTACCCAGATGGTGAGCGGCGATGCTGCAATCATTAGCATCACCATTCCTCTGCTATGCCTCTTGAGAAGTTCCCTGCAAGGCATAAAGGCAGACGCTTTGCGCTCGGAAACGTAGCCGGGGAAAGACAGTATGTCGCTGGATAGTCAGAGCACCCTCCTGTCTATATCTCAGCTTGTTGAGGAGGAGGAGGTGGAGGGGGGCAGGAGGAGGAGGGGGAAGAGACAGCTTGGCCCACTGCTGAGGGTACCCATGCTGCTTGCCTGTCATCCTTTCAGCGTGTATGGCCTGAGGAGGAGGAGGAGGATCCTGAAAGTGATCTTCCTAGTGAGGACAGCCGAGTGTTGTGTACAGGTACCCTGGCACACATGGCTGACTTCATGTTAGGATGCCTTTCTTGTGACCCTCGCGTTACACGCATTCTGGCCACTACGGATTACTGGGTGTACACACTGCTCGATCCACGGTATAAGGAGAACCTTTCCACTCTCATACCCGAAGAGGAAAGGGGTTTGAGAGTGATGCTATACCACAGGACCCTGGCGGACAAACTGATGGTAAAATTCCCATCCGACAGCGCTAGTGGAAGAAGGCGCAGTTCCGAGGGCCAGATAGCAGGGGAGGCGCGGAGATCAGGCAGCATGTACAGCGTATGCAGGGGAACACTCTCCAAGGCCTTTGCCAGCTTTATGGCTCCCCAGCAAGACTGTGTCACCGCTCCCCAGTCAAGGCTGAGTCGGCGGGAGCACTGTAAAAGGATGGTGATGGAGTACGTAGCCGATCGCACGACCGTCCTCCGTGACGCCTCTGCCCCCTACAACTACTGGGTGTCGAAGCTGGACACGTGGCCTGAACTAGGGTGTTTAGTGAGGCTGGGGGAATCGTCACGGACAAGCGTACTCGCCTGTCAACCGACAGTGCCGACAGGCTTACACTCATAAAGATGAACAAAGCCTGGATTTCCCCAACCTTCTCTTCTCCACCAGCGGACAGCAGCGATACCTAAGCAATACGTAGGCTGCACCCGCGGATGGAAGCATCGTTCTCTATCACCATCTAAAACGGGGACCTTTTAGCTTCATCAATCTGTGTATAATATTCCTCCTCCTCCTCCTGCTCCTCCTCCTGAAACCTCACGTAATCACGCCGAACGGGCATTTTTTCTTAGGCCCACAAGGCTCACTCATATAACTTTTGTAAACAATGTTTATACGTTTCAATGCTCATTAAAGCGTTGAAACTTTCACCTCAACAATTTTTATTTTAACTGGGCTGCCTACAGGCCTAGTAACAAATTAAGCCACATTAACCAAAGCGATTAATGGGTTTCACCTGCCCTCTTGGTTGGGCATGGGCAATTTTTCTGAGGTACATTAGAACTGTTGGTACACCAATTTTTTTGGACCCTCGCCTACAGTGTAATCCTAGTAATTCTTATGGGCTTCGCCTGCACTCATGCTACAGCAAGGTGTGTGGGGTTGGCCTACACTTTTGCTACATAAATGTAACTGGGGCCTTGTCTATACTGCAACTACTGAAATGTGAAAGATACTGTTATCTTCCTAAACAGCTGCAACGGGAATGTTACGGTGGCCTGTCTTGACTGCTACTACTGAAATGGAACTAATACTGTGCTCCCCCTATACTGCTGCTTCAGAATTGTTAATGGGGCCTGTCTTGAGTGCTACTACTACTGAAATGGAACTAATACTGTGCTCCCCCTATACTGCTGCTTCGGAATTGTTACTGGGGCCTGTCTTGAGTGCTACTATTGCTGACATGGAACGAAGACTGCGCTCCCGCTATACTGCTGCTTCGGAATTGTTACTGGGGCCTGTCTTGAGTGCTACTATTGCTGACATGGAACGAAGACTGCGCTCCCGCTATACTGCTGCTTCGGAATTGTTACTGGGGCCTGTCTTGAGTGCTACTATTGCTGACATGGAACGAAGACTGCGCTCCCGCTATACTGCTGCTTCGGAATTGTTACTGGGGCCTGTCTTGAGTGCTACTATTGCTGACATGGAACGAAGACTGCGCTCCCGCTATACTGCTGCTTCAGAATTGTTACTGGGGCCTGTCTTGAGTGCTACTATTGCTGACATGGAACGAAGACTGCGCTCCCGCTATACTGCTGCTAGTGATATGTTAGTGGGGCCTGTCCTAATGCTACGGCTGAAATATTACGAATTCTGGCCTCTGCCTATACCGCTGCTAATGGTATGTCCCTGGGGTGTGGAAACAGAGGCTTCCCAAAGACATGATGGCGGCGAGGCCATTTCCCACCAACGCGGTTACTGTAAAGGTGCATATAACCACGGACACGTGGAGAGGACACGTAGTGCCTCAAAAACATCCCCCTCCTCCTCCAACAGGGAAAACATTCTTGGCAAATGTCTTTGCATTGGTTCGTCTGGTGGCAGTCCAAGAATTTCACCTTTACCGACACAACGAGAGCCCCCACACCATCCCCCCGCCACGGCCCACTTAATCCTGGCCGCATTCCGAAAACCAACAAAATACAACCGTGCTACTAGGTCCGCAGTCACCACCACATTACCACCAACGCGGTTACTGTAAAGGTGCATATAACCACGGACACGTGGAGAGGACACGTAGTGCCTCAAAAACATCCCCCTCCTCCTCCAACAGGGAAAACATTCTTGGCAAATGTCTTTGCATTGGTTCGTCTGGTGGCAGTCCAAGAATTTCACCTTTACCGACACAACGAGAGCCCCCACACCATCCCCCCGCCACGGCCCACTTAATCCTGGCCGCATTCCGAAAACCAACAAAATACAACCGTGCTACTAGGTCCTCAGTCACCACCACATTACCACCAACGCAGTTACTGTTAAGGTACATATTACCAGTCTGACTGGGGCATGCAGACACCTTGACAGAATGAATAGTGTGTGGCACATAGGTTCCCCATTGCTATGCCCACGTGTGCAGCTCCTGATGGCGGTGGCACAGGATTCTATTTCTCATTGCTTCTGTACAGCATTGTGGGCTATCGCCCCGCCCCTTTTAAAGAGGGCCACTGCCTAGCCATGCCAACCCTCTGCAGTGTGTGCCTGCGGTTCCTCCTCATGGCAGACGCACTTCTAAATAGACATGAGTGTGGCGTGGCAAGAGGGCAGCTGAAGGCTGCGCAGGGACACTTTGGTGTGCGCTGTGGGGGGGAGGGGGGGGGCGGTTGGTCAGCATGTAACCCAGGAGAAGTGGCAGCGGAGTGTCATACAGGCAGTGATTGTGCTTTGTTGTAGCTAGTGTGGTGCTTAGCAAAGGTATGCCATGCTAATGAGGGCTTTTCAGAAGTAAAAGTTGTTGGGAGGGGGGGGCACTCTTGCCGGTATTGTGGCTTAATAGTGGGACCTGTGAACTTGAGATGCAGCCCAACATGTAGCCCCTCGCCTGCCCTATCCGTTTCTGTGTCATTCCCATCACTTTCTTGAATTGCCCAGATTTTCACACATGAAAACCTTAGCGAGCATCGGCGAAATACAAAAATGCTCTGGTCGCCCATTGACTTCAATGGGGTTCGTTGTTCGAAACGAACCCTCGAGCATCGCGGGAAGTTCGTTCCGAATAACGAACACCCGAACATTTTGGTGTTCGCTCATCTCTAGTGTTTAGCCCTCCGAAAAAAAACAAAAAAAAAACAATAGTTTTTAGAGAGCCGTTTGGCCTGTAGAAAAATTGGCTGCTCAGTGTGATGTCATGCTGGTTTAGGAGAAGGTGGAAGAGGAGGAAGATCAGAGAAGGATAGGCCAAGCTACTTCCCTCCATTTTTGGGGGTGATATAGGATGCATGGTTCTTTAGTTCCAGCTTAAATAATCTTTATGCTCGGCTGCTCCCCATCAGTGGATAAGAGAAGTCAGGGTAAATCCAGCCTTTGTTCATCTTAATGAGTGTAAGCCTGTTGGCGCTCTCAGTCGACAGGCGGGTACGCTTATCCGTGATAATCCCTCCAACAGCACTAAACACCCTCTCTGATAATATGCTAGCGGCAGGGTAGGCCAGCACCTCCAGGGCGTACAGCACCAGTTTGTGCCACGTGTCTATTGAACCAGTGTAAAGCACTGACATCTAGGCCTAATTCACCGCCCACAGAGACTGGTAGATATGAGAGGCTCAATGCAGTGCTAGAAAAAAATTAAAGCAGTGTAAAGCACTGAAATCTATTCCTAATACACCGCCCACAGAGACTCGTAAATTTGAGAGGCTTTGAGCAGAGCCAGAAAAAAAACAAAAAGCAACTAGTGTATAGCGCTGAGAAGCAGGGCTTATTCACCACCCACAGAGACTTGTAGACTTGAGAGGCTTTGAGCAAGGCCAGAAAAAAATGAACCAGTGTAAAGCGATGATACCTAGTAGTAATTTACCGTACACAGAGACTTGGAGATTTGAGAGACTCTGTTCAGGGACAGAAAATCAGTTACGGTTCATTTCATCACTCCAAAGACTGGATGAACCACAAAGAAATTCCACAGGCCAAGCTTGGCACAGTTGCCATCACCCAGGACCTTGGCCTCTCCACCCACCCTCAACAAACGCGGGCATAAAGTGGACTCAAATGCTAGTACTTCTGTGAAAGTCTCATTAAATCAGTTATGGTTCCTTTCATCGCTCCAAAGACAACATGAAACATGAAGAAATTTTAATGGGCAAAGCAGGGCAATTCAATCTGTGTATGTGTCAGATTGCTGAACACCATGCTGGGAAACCGTTGTGTAACAAGAGTTTAGATGAACCACTGGAAAATTGGTGGACCAAGAGTACAGGCGAACACCTGGAAACATTTGTTTAGCAAGACTATAGGTGAAGCCCGAAAAAAGAAAATAGTTTGCTAAGAGTAAAGGTGTAGGCCTGAAAAAATAGTGTACCAAGAGTACAGGTGTACCCCTGAAAAATGTGTTTAGCCCTCCGAAAAAAAAACCAAAAAAAAAACCAATAGTTTTTACAGAGCCGTTTGGCCTGTAGAAAAATTGGCTGCTCAGTGTGATGTCATGCTGGTTTAGGAGAAGGTGGAAGAGGAGGAAGATCAGAGAAAGATAGACCAAGCTACTTCCCTCCATTTTGGGGGGTGATATAGGATGCATGGTTCTTTAGTTCCAGCTTAAATAATCTTTATGCTCGGCTGCTCCCCATCAGTGGATAAGAGAAGTCAGGGTAAATCCAGCCTTTGTTCATCTTAATGAGTGTAAGCCTGTTGGCGCTCTCAGTCGACAGGCGGGTACGCTTATCCGTGATAATCCCTCCAACAGCACTAAACACCCTCTCTGATAATATGCTAGCGGCAGGGTAGGCCAGCACCTCCAGGGCGTACAGCACCAGTTTGTGCCACGTGTCTATTGAACCAGTGTAAAGCACTGACATCTAGGCCTAATTCACCGCCCACAGAGACTGGTAGATATGAGAGGCTCAATGCAGTGCTAGAAAAAAATTAAAGCAGTGTAAAGCACTGAAATCTATTCCTAATACACCGCCCACAGAGACTCGTAAATTTGAGAGGCCTTGAGCTGGGCCAGAAAAAAATAACCCACTGTATAGCGCTGAGAACTAGGGCTAATTCAAAGCACACATAGACTGGTAGATACAGTATGCTCCAATACAGCAACAGCACTTAGAGCCTCCCAAAAACTAAATATAAAACCCTAGTAGTACACAGCATAAAACCTCTAACAGTGGGCAGAATACAGCTGGGATGCTTGGGGGGAAAAATGGTGCACTACTGGTCCCAGCCAGCCAAAATGCTAAAGCACACACTAAGAGTAGTCCAAGAAAGGACTGTTGGGTTCATGTAGTCAGGATCCCTGCTTAATTGCTACCTAATCCCTACAGTAACACTTTCTCTATCTGCTGTAGATGTGCACAGGGTTGGAAAGTCTCAGCAGGAAGTGGCAATGCCGCCCCTGCGTGTTTAGTGGCTAAAATAAAAATGGCACTAAACATGTAGGAGGGGACATTAAAGTTTTTCGAGGAAAGGAAGGGAAATCTTTGTGTGGTGGAAAGTGGGCCAGGTCCCACAATTAAGCCACAATGGGGACAAGAGCCTGCCCCCCCCCCCCCCCCCCACACACACACACACTCATTAGCAAGGCACACCTTAGCTAAGCACAACACTACCTGCAACCAAGGACAACCACTGCCTGCAGGTGACACTGCTGCCTCTTCTCCTGGGTTACATGCTGCCCAATCCAACGCACACTGCACTCCTGCGTCCACAGCACACACAAAAGTTTCCCTGTGCAGCATTTAGCTGCCCTCATGCCACACGCTCGCTGCATAGCTACACCTCCCTCATGCCTATTTATAAGTGCGTCTGAGATGATGAGGAACCGGGGGCACACACTGCAGAGGGTTGGCAGGGTCAGGCAGCAACCCTTTTTGAATTCCAATCCTGTGCCACCTCTGTCGCAAAATTGTCAAGAGTCGCAAACGTGGGCATAAAGGGGACTCAGGTGCCAGCCCAGCACTTCTACTCATTTCCACAATGCAGCAATACTCTGCGTGGGAAGTATGTGAGCGGGCCCTGGGTCAGGCTTGGTCCCAGCCTCCATTTTGTGTGACCCAAGGTACCGCCAATGACATAGCAGTGGGGACTCCATGTGTCCACACACTACTCCTTGTGTTTGGGTGTCGGGTACCTCATCGACAACGTAAGGGGAAAGCCATCTGCACTCTGCAGCCTACCCAAGTCAGTCAGTGTCTTTGTGCCAGACAGGTAAATCACCGCTATGGGAAGTCTGTGTGCACCCAAAGCATAGGTGAGTCCAAGGAATCCCAAGGCATGAACCATGAAGAAATCAGAGTGCCCAAACATGGCAGACTTTCACTGCACCAAGGACATAGGCCTCTGCACAAACCCTCAGCAATCGTGGGCATAGAGCTGACTCCGATGCTAGTACAGCAGTGAACGTCTCATTTAATTTGTTGCGGTTGCTTTCACCGTTCCAAAGACTGGAATAACCAGGGCCAAGTTCCACGGGCCCAACCTGGTGCAGTTGCATTTCCATCATGAACTAGGCCTCTGCACAAACCCTCAGCAATGGCGGGCATAGAGCGGACTTCAATGCTAGTGCAGCTGTGAACATCTTATTTGTGCAGTATCGCTCCTCTTGTTTGGCCCAAACCAGTCCCGCTTATAACTGTGGTAACGCGAGAGAAAATACATGTTGGCCTCAGCCCACAATTCATGCCCTAGTCAGTCAGTGTTTTTGGGCCAGATAGGTAAAACACTGTGATGGGAAGACTTTGTGCACCAATAGTATAGACAGACCCCTGTAACATTCCAGTAGCAAAAGTATGGGCAGACCCCTGTAACATTTCTGTAGCAGCAGTATAGGCAGACCCCTGTAACATTTCTGTAGCAGCAGTATAGGCAGATCCCAGTAACATTTCTGTAGCAGAAGTATAGGCGAACCCCTGAAACATTGGTGTACCATTAGTGTAGGCGAAGTCCGGGAAAAAAAGTTAGATCATAGAGATGAGCGAGCACCAAAATGCTCGGGTGCTCGTTACTCGAGTCGAAATTTCTGCGATGTTCGAGGGCTCGTTTCGAGTAATGAACCCCATTGAAGTCAATGGGCGACCCGAGCATTTTTGTATATCGCCGATGCTCGCTAAGGATTTCATTTGTGAAAATCTGGGAAATTCAAGAAAGTGATGGGAACGACACAGAAACGGATAGGGCAGGCGACAGACTACATGTTGGGCTGCATCTCAAGTTCCCAGATCCCACTATTAAGCCACAATAGCGTCAAGAGTGTGCCCCCCCCTCCCAACAATTTTTACTTCTGAAACACCCTCATTAACAAGGCATACCTTAGCTGAGCACCACACTACCTCCAACAAAGCACAATCACTGCCTGCATGACACCCCAATGCCACTTCTCCTGGGTTACATGCTGCCCCCCCCCCCCCCGCACGACCCAGTGTCCACAGCGCACACCAAAGTGTCCCTGTGCAGCCTTCAGCTGCCCTCATGCCACACGCTGGCCTCATAGCCACACCACCCTCATGTCTATTTATAAGTGTGTCTGCCATGAGGAGGAACTGCAGGCACACACTGCAGAGGGTTGGCACGGCCAGGCAGCGACCCTCTTTAAAAGGGGCGGGGCAATAGCCCACAATGCTGTACAGAAGCAATGAGAAATCCAATCCTGTGCCACCTCCATCAGGAGCTACACACATGGGCATAGCAATGGGGAACCCATGTGCCACACATTATTCATTCTGTCAAGGTGTCTGCATGCCCCAGTCAGACCAGGGTTTTTTTTATTAATAGTCACAGGCAGGTACAACTCCGCAATGGGAATTCCGTGTGCACCCACAGCATGGGTGGCTCCCTGGAACCCACCGGCTGTACATAAATGTATCCCATTGCAGTGCCCTGGACAGCAGAGCTAACGTCAGATTAAATGCAGGTGGGCTTCAGCCCACACTGCATGCCTCAGTCAGACTGGGGTTCTTTATAAGTGGGCACATGCAGTTACAACTCTGTGTGGACCGACAGCATGGATGGCTCCCTGGAACCCATCGGCGGTACATAAATAGATCCCATTGCAGTGCCCAGCACAGCTGAGGTAACGTCAGGTTTAATGCAGGTGGGCTTCGGCCCACACTGCATGCCCCAACCTGACCGGGGTTTTTAATTCATAGACACAGGCATGTACAAATCCCCAATGTGAAGTCCCTGTGGACCCACATCATGGGTGGCTCCCTGGAACCCACCGGCGGTACATTAATACATCCCATTGCAGTGCCCAGCACAGCTGAGGTAACGTCAGGTGTAATGTAGGTGGGCTTCGGCCCACACTGCATGCCCCAATCAGACTAGGGTTCTTTAGAAGTGGACACATGCAGTTACAACTCTGTGTGGACCGACAGCATGGGTGGCTCCCTGGAACCCACCGGCGGTACGAAAATAAATCCCATTGCAGTGCCCAGCACAGCTGAGGTAACATCAGGTTTAATGCAGGTGGGCTTCGGCCCACACTGCATGCCCCAGTCAGACTGGGGTTCTTTATAAGTAGACACATGCAGTTACAACTCCGTGTGGACCGACAGCATAGGTGGGTCCCAGGAAGCCACCGGCGGTACATAAATATATCCCATTGCATTGCCCAGCACAGCTGAGGTAACATCCCATTAAATGCAGGTGGTCTTTGGCCCACACTGCATGCCCCAGTCTGACCGGGGTTTTTAATACATAGACACTGGCAGGTACAAATCCCTAATGTGAAGTCCCTGTGGACCCACAGCATGGGTGGCTCCCTGGAACCCATCGGCGGTACATAAATGTATCCCATTGCAGTGCCCTGCTCAGCAGAGCTAACCTCACATACAATACAGGTGTGCTTCGGCCCACAGTGCATGCCCCAGTCAGAGTGGTAATATGTACCTTAACAGTAACCGCGTTGGTGGGAATGTGGTGGCGACTGCGGACCTAGTAGCACAGTTTTATTTAGTTGGTTTTTGAATGTGGCCAGGATTAAGTGGGCCGTGGCGGGGGGAAGCCTCTGTTTCCACACCCCAGTGACATAGCATTTCACTATAAGCACCCCTGTAAAGTAAGTAATACTTATTACTATATAAACCATAATCTCTAACACAAACTTCTGCATCTTCTGATTGTCATCTTCGGATACACCGGAGCGCTGGTTTATTTTTTTATCTTCTATTGATTAGCATTAGCAGCGGTATAGGCAGAGCCCAGAATTAGTAACATTTCAGCAGTAGCATTAGGGACAGGCCCCAGTAACATATCACTAGCAGCATTATAGGGGGAGCACAGTATTAGTTCAATTTCAGTAGTAGTAGCAGTCCAGACAGGCCCCAGTAACAATTCCGAAGCAGCAGTATAGGGGGAGCACAGTCTTAGTTCCATTTCAGTAGTAGTAGCACTCAAGACAGGCCCCATTAACAATTCTGAAGCAGCAGTATAGGGGGAGCACAGTATTAGTTCCATTTCAGTAGTAGCAGTCAAGACAGGCCACCGTAACATTCCCGTTGCAGCTGTTTAGGAAGATAACAGTATCTTTCACATTTCAGTAGTTGCAGTATAGACAAGGCCCCAGTTACATTTATGTAGCAAAAGTGTAGGCCAACCCCACACACCTTGCTGTAGCATGAGTGCAGGCGAAGCCCATAAGAATTACTAGGATTACACTGTAGGCGAGGGTCCAAAAAAATTGGTGTACCAACAGTTCTAATGTACCTCAGAAAAATTGCCCATGCCCAACCAAGAGGGCAGGTGAAACCCATTAATCGCTTTGGTTAATGTGGCTTAATTTGTTACTAGGCCTGTAGGCAGCCCAGTTAAAATAAAAATTGTTGAGGTGAAAGTTTCAACGCTTTAATGAGCATTGAAACGTATAAACATTGTTTACAAAAGTTATATGAGTGAACCTTGTGGGCCTAAGAAAAAATGCCCGTTCGGCGTGATTACGTGAGGTTTCAGGAGGAGGAGCAGGAGGAGGAGGAGGAATATTATACACAGATTGATGAAGCTAAAAGGTCCCCGTTTTAGATGGTGATAGAGAACGATGCTTCCATCCGCGGGTGCAGCCTACGTATTGCTTAGGTATCGCTGCTGTCCGCTGGTGGAGAAGAGAAGGTTGGGGAAATCCAGGCTTTGTTCATCTTTATGAGTGTAAGCCTGTCGGCACTGTCGGTTGACAGGCGAGTACGCTTGTCCGTGACGATTCCCCCAGCCTCACTAAACACCCTAGTTCAGGCCACGTGTCCAGCTTCGACACCCAGTAGTTGTAGGGGGCAGAGGCGTCACGGAGGACGGTCGTGCGATCGGCTACGTACTCCATCACCATCCTTTTACAGTGCTCCCGCCGACTCAGCCTTGACTGGGGAGCGGTGACACAGTCTTGCTGGGGAGCCATAAAGCTGGCAAAGGCCTTGGAGAGTGTTCCCCTGCATACGCTGTACATGCTGCCTGATCTCCGCGCCTCCCCTGCTATCTGGCCCTCGGAACTGCGCCTTCTTCCACTAGCGCTGTCGGATGGGAATTTTACCATCAGTTTGTCCGCCAGGGTCCTGTGGTATAGCATCACTCTCAAACCCCTTTCCTCTTCGGGTATGAGAGTGGAAAGGTTCTCCTTATACCGTGGATCGAGCAGTGTGTACACCCAGTAATCCGTAGTGGCCAGAATGCGTGTAACGCGAGGGTCACAAGAAAGGCATCCTAACATGAAGTCAGCCATGTGTGCCAGGGTACCTGTACACAACACTCGGCTGTCCTCACTAGGAAGATCACTTTCAGGATCCTCCTCCTCCTCCTCAGGCCATACACGCTGAAAGGATGACAGGCAAGCAGCATGGGTACCCTCAGCAGTGGGCTAAGCTGTCTCTTCCCCCTCCTCCTCCTGCCCCCCTCCACCTCCTCCTCCTCAACAAGCTGAGATATAGACAGGAGGGTGCTCTGACTATCCAGCGACATACTGTCTTTCCCCGGCTACGTTTCCGAGCGCAAAGCGTCTGCCTTTATGCCTTGCAGGGAACTTCTCAAGAGGCATAGCAGAGGAATGGTGATGCTAATGATTGCAGCATCGCCGCTCACCATCTGGGTAGACTCCTCAAAGTTTCCAAGGACCTGGCAGATGTCTGCCAACCAGGCCCACTCTTCTGTAAAGAATCAAGGAGGTTGACTCCAACCATGTTGGAGTTGGTATTCCACTATAGCTCTACGCTGCTCATAGAGCCTGGCCAACATGTGGAGCGTAGAGTTCCACCGTGTGGGCACGTCACACAGCAGTCGGTGCACTGGCAGATTAAACCGATGTTGCAGGGTGCGCAGGGTGGCAGCGTCCGTCTTGGACTTGCGGAAATGTGCGCTGAGCCGGCACACCTTGCCGAGCAGGTCAGGCAAGTGAGGGTAGTTTTTAAGAAACCGCTGAACCACCAGATTGAAGACGTGGGCCAGGCATGGGACGTGTGTGAGGCTGTCGAGCTGCAGAGCCTCCACCAGGTTACGGCCGTTGTCATACACGACCATGCCCGGTTGGAGGCTCAGCGGCGAAAGCCAGAGGTCGGTCTGCTCTGTCAGACCCTGTAACAGTTCGTGGGCCGTGTGCCGCTTGTCACCAAGGCTGAGCAGTTTTAGCACGGCCTGCTGACGCTTGCCCACCACTGTACTGCCGCGTCGCGCCACACCGACTGCTGGTGACGTGCTGCTCACACTTCTTAAATGAGAGGTAGAGGTTGCGTAGGAGGAGGAGGGGGAGGGTTTAGAGTAGGTGACATAGTGCAAAGCAGATACCAGCACTTAGGTAGGACCCGCTATTCTGGGTATGGGTAAGACGTGAGCGGTCCCAGGCTCTGACTCGGTCCCAGCCTCCACCAAATTCACCCAATGTGCCGTCAGGGAGATATAGTGCCCCTGCCCGTCAGTACTTGTCCACGTGTCCGTGGTTAAGTGGACATTACCAGTAACCGCGTTGGTGAGGGCACAATTTATGTTGCGGGAGACGTGCTGGTGTAGGGCTGGGACGGCACACCGGGAAAAATAGTGGCGACTGGGGACCGAGTAGCGCGGCGCTGCCATCACCATCGTGTTTTGAAAGCCTCCGTTTCCTCAAGCCTGTACGGCAGCATCTCTAGGCTGATTAATTTTGCAATGTGCACATTTACAGCTTGTGCGTGTGGGTGCGTGGTAGCGTATTTGCGCTTTTGCTCCAACTCTTCTGCTAGCGACAGCTGGACGCTGTGCTGAGAGACATTGCTGGATGGGGTGGACGACACTGGAGGTGAGGGTGTGGGTGCAGGCCGGGAGGCGCACGTGCCTGTGTCCTGAGCGGGGGTGGGGGGGGGGGGGGGGGTGGGTGGATCTGAGTGGCAGGTTGGGGCACAGGGGACAAGGCAGTGGTGTAACCCGGAGGCGGTGAACGACATTTGTCCCACCTTGTGGGGTGCTTGGCCCTCATATGCCATAGCCTGGTCGTGGTGGCTCCCAGGCTGATCTTGGCGCGACACAGGTTGCACACCACTGTTCACCGGTCGTCTGCGCTCTCACTGAAAAACATCCACACCTTTGAACACCTAGCCCTCTGCACGGAGGCTTAGCGCGAGGGGGTGCTTTGGGAAACAGTTGGAGGATTCTTCGCCCTGGCCCTGCCTCTACCCCTGGCCACTCCACTGCCTCTTCCAACCTGTCCTGCTGCTGCACTTGCCTCCCCCTCTGAAGACCTGTCCTCAGTAGGCTTAGCAATCCAGGTAGGGTCAGTCACCTCATCGTCCAGCTGCTCTTCCTCCAAATCCTCTGTGCGCTCCTCCCTCGGACTTACTGCCCTTACTACTACCTCACTGATAGACAACTGTGTCTCATCATCATCATCCTCCTCACTCACTGAAAACTCTTGAGACAGTTGCCGGAAGTCCCCAGCCTCATCATCCAGACCCCGGGGACTTTCCAAAGGTTGGGCATCGGTCACGACAAACTCCTCAGGTGAGAGAGGAACCATTTTTTCCCACTCATGGCAGGGGCCCGAGAACAGTTCCTGGGAGTCTGTCTGCTCAGAATATGTCATTTTCATGGAGTGAGGAGGCTGGGAGGAAGGAGGAGTTGCAGCCAGAGGAATCAGAGTTGCAGTCCCTATCTGGGAGTAGTGGACTGTGTAGAAAACTGGGTGGTCGATACATTGCTGGATGCACTTTCTGCCATTTACGACAGGACCTGCTCACACTGCTCTGTTTGTAATAAAGGTCTACCATGTGGACCCATAAATTGTGATATGAAGCTGGGGACCCCAGAAACTTGCCTTTCTCCTAATCCCGCAGCAGCCGGCTGTGATTCACCTGGACCAGGAACTCGGCCTGTGCCCACACCCTCACTTGGACATCCGTGTCCACCTCCTTGACCCTTACACCTACTCCTTATCATGGCGGATTACAAATAAAGCAGGGTCTAAATAAATTACCCCACTGTACAGCACTGACGACTTGGCCTTAATTCACCGCACACAGAGACTTGTAGGTAGCGGAGACTCTATGCTGTGGCTTGAAAAAAGTAACCCGCTGTCTTGCTCTGATACCTAGGGGTAATTTACTGCTCGCAGAGACTTGTAGATAAGAGAGGCTGTGTGGAGTGGGAGAAGACTGTAAAGCCAGTGGAGAGTGCTGGTAACTGCGGCGATCTCAACCCCACCAAGGAAAGGGTATTGTGAGGCGCTCTGCACAGCGGCTCAGCTGAAGTGCTTCGCAATAGCCCGGTGATATTACAGTACTGTTTATCGTGAGAGTGGTATTTTACTGCACACTCCAGCCAGAAAAAAAATAACACGGCAGGCTGCAAACAGGCCTAGCTGCGTATTACTAAAATGGAAGCACTACAACTCCCATCAGCCACCCAGTAAAATGCACACGGTCAGATGTAGCCCAACAAGGAGCTTTTGGGTTTTTTTTTTTGCGCAGAGGATACAGGCCGTATAGTGTATATCACTTTCCCTCTAGAAGTGGCTGTGGCCCTACGCTGTGCGTCTAATTTACTGCAGACACAGACCCCTATAAATAAGCAAGGAATTATTTGCGTACACTTCCACGCTGAGAGCGGTATTTTTACGCACACTCCGGCCAGAAAAAAAAAAAAAAAAGAAAAAAAAAACAAAAAAAAACATTACGGAGGGCTGCAAACAGGCCTAGCTGCATAATACTAAAATGGAAGCACTACAACTCCCAGTAGCCACCCGGTAAAATCCACACGGTCAGATGTAGCCCTAAGAAGGACCGTTGGGGTTATTGAGGACAGGATCCTACACTAACACTCTCCCTATAGTAGCAGCAGCAGCACTTTCCCTATACACTCCCAGTGTGTGTCTGAGGCGAGCCGCGAGCGGGCCCGCTTTAAATATTCTAACTAATAGAGATGAGCGAGCGTACTCGTCTGAGCTTGATACTCGTTTGAGCATTAGGGCACTCGGGATGCTCGTTACTCGAGACGAGCACCACACGGTACTCGAGGCAATTCAATTTCCTTCCCTGAAATGTTAGCACAATTTTCTGGCCAATAGACATGCAGGGAAGGCATTACAACTTCCTCCTGTGACGTTCCAGCCCTATCCCACCCCCCTGCAGTGAGTGGCTGGCGAGATCAAGTGACCCCCGAGTATTTAAAGTGGGTCCGCTTGCGGCTCGCCACAGTCACACACTGAGAGAGATCAGGGGCAGTGCTGCTGCTGCTATAGGGAGAGTGTTAGGCCTCATGTCCACGGGGAAAATCAGATCCGCTGCAGATTCTCAATGTAGAATCTGCAGCGGGTCCCTCCTGCCCCGTGGACATGAGCGCCGAAAATAGCAATTTAAAAGCATTTACCTATCCGGCGCGGGCGGGGAAGATCAGCTGTTCCTCACGGCCGGATCTTCATTTTCGGCCGGCGGATGAATTCCTGACGCCGGCGGCACGTCGCCGGCACGTCGTCGACGTGCCGCGCGCATGCGCCGGCACATCCGCCGAGCCGAAGCAAGGGAGATGCGGCCGTGAGGAAGAGCAGAGCTTCCCGGTCCGCTGCGGGTGAGTAAATGCTTTAACCCCTTAACGACCAATGACGTACCTGGTACGTCATAGAGCGTCGGGGTATGTATGAAGAGAGGTTGCGTGGCAACCTCTCTTCATACAGCGCGGGCGTCAGCTGTTTATAACAGCTGACACCCGCGGGCAATAGCCGCGAGCGGCCGCGCGGCCGATCGCGGCTATTAACCATTTAAACGCCGCTGTCAATTCTGACAGCGGCATTTAAATCCCCCGAACGATGTTCGGGGGTCCCGCGCGGCCCCCCCGCGGTGAGATCGGGGGAGCCTTGCACGTATCATGGCAGCCGGGGGCCTAATGAAAGGCCCCAGGGCTGCCTTAGCAGACTGCCTATCAAGCCGTCCCCGTGGGGTGGCTTCATAGGCTGCCTGTCAAAAAGCAGTATGACGTAATGCTATAGCATTACGTCATACTGCAGGAGCGATCAAAGCATCGCATCTTAAAGTCCCCCAGGGGGACTTCAAAGTAAAGTAAAAAAAAGAATCAATAAAGTTTTTTTTTAATTGAAAAAAAAAAAAAGTTGTAAAAGTTTAAATCACCCCCCTTTTGCCATATCTATTATTAAAAAATCTAAATAATAAATTAAAAATATGTATTTGATATCGCCGCGTCCGTAAAAGTCCGATCTATCAAAGTAGCACATAATTTTTCCCGCACGGTGAACGTCGTCCGAAACAAAAAATGAAGAACGCCAGAAATGCACTTTTTTAGTTACCCTGTCTCCAATAAAAAACGCAATAAAAAGCGATCAAAAAGTCATATGTATTCCAAAATGGTACTATCAGAAACTACAGGACATCCCGCAAAAAATGAGACCTTGCTCAACTACGTCGACGGAAAATTAAAAAAGTTATCGCGCGCACAAAATGACGACAGAAAATAATTGAAAAAAATTTTATGTCTTTAAAAAAAAAAAAGAGGAGTATAGTAAAAAAAAACCTAAACAAGTTTGGCATCGTAGTAATCGTACCGACCCATAGAATAAAGTTATCATGTCGTTTTTGTTGCCATTTGTGCGCCGTAGAAGCAAGACGTACTAAAAGATGACAAAATGTCGTTTTTTTTCCATTTTACTCCACTTAGAATTTTTTAAAAGTTTTTCAGTACATTATATGGTACTTTAAATAGCACCATTGAAAAATACAACTCGTCCCGCAAAAAACAAGCCCTCAGACAGCGATGTGGATGGATAAATAAAGGAGTTATGATTTTTTTAAAGGGGGGAGGAAAAAACGAAAATGGAAAACGAAAAATGGCCGCGTCATTAAGGGGTTAAATTCCTATTTTAGGTCTCCCGCGGATCCAGACGGCTTCCATAGGCTTCAATAGAAGCCCGCGGGAGCCGTCCCCACGGGAGACCCGCATGAAAATGGAGCATGGTCCAGATTTTTTCATGCTCCATTTTTTTTTAAATCACTTTTATTGACGATCCGCGGGTATTTATGTACCCGCGGGTGGTCAATGCATCCCTATGGGATGCGGATCCGCATGCGGGAGATCCGCTGAGGATCCTAAATCATATTTTCCCCGTGGACATGAGCCCTTAGTGTAGGAACCTGTGTACAAGAACCCCAACGGTCCTTCTTAGAGCTGCATCTGACCGTCTGCATTACTGTTGTGGCTGCTGGTAGCAGTTTTGCATTTATTTATTTTTTTATATCGGGCGTGCAGCCCCATTACAGCTTTAGCGTTCTCAGGCTGCAGTCTGTACTACTTTTCTCTATTTACACAGCCCCTATTGGACAAACCAACAGGAGATTTGGCCTCCAATACCACCTGTATGCTGATGACACCCAACTATACACCTCATCCCGTGACATCTCTGCACCTTTACTCCAAAACATCACCGACTGTCTGTCCGCTGTCTCTAACACTATGTCCTCTCTCTACCTAAAACTAAACCTCTCTAAAACTGACCTGCTGGTATTTCCACCCTCCACTAACCGCCCTCATCCTGACATCTCCATCTCAGTGTGTGGCACCATAACTTCTAGACAACACGCCCGCTTCCTTGGAGTCATATTTGATTCTGATCTCTCTTTTACCCCCTACATCCAATCTCTGGCCCGAACATGTCAGCTGCACCTCAAGAACATCGCAAGAATCTGCTCTTTTCTCACTGTGGACACACTAAAAATGCTTATTGTCGCCCTCATCCACTCCCGGCTCGATTATTGCAACTCGTTGCTGATCGGCCTCCCCTGCACCAGACTCTACCCTCTCCAATCCATCCTGAATGCGGCAGCCAGGCTCATCTTCCTGTCCAGCCGCTACTCGGACGCCTCTGCCCTGTGCCGGTCACTGCACTGGCTGCCCGTTAAATACAGAATTCAATTTAAACTCGCCACCTTCATCCACAAAGCCCTCCACAGCGCAGCGCCCCCCTATATTGTATCCCTCATCCACAACGCAGCACCCCCCTATATTGCCTCCCTCATCTCAATCCATCAACCAGCCCGGGCTCTCCGCTCTGCTAACGAAACCAGATTGAGCTCGCCTTTAATTGGAACTTCTCATTCCCGCCTCCAAGACTTCTCCAGAGCAGCACCGGTCCTCTGGAACGCACTACCAAAGGCTACCCGAGCAATCCAGGACTCGCAGAACTTCAGGCGTGCTCTAAAAATGCACCTCTTCAGGGAGGCATACCGCATTCCCTAAACAAACCCCTCTGCACTCCGCCTGATAACATGCTCCCTGACCTACTGACTGCAATCCCTGCTAGCCATCATAAACCGCTCCTGCAGTCATACCGATTCTGCTGTCACACGGCTAAATGTCTGACCATTGTCTATGTGTATAGCATCCCTCACTCTCCACCTCGCCATACCGTACACATCTCCAGCCCCTTTACCCTCTGTATCACCCCATTACTTGTAGTATGTAAGCTCGTTGGAGCAGGACCCTCACCCCTATTGTTTCCATCAATTGATTACTATGTAACCGTGGTTCTGTAATGTTTGTACTTTTGTCTTTCTGTATCCCCTGTCTATGTAAGCGCTGCGGAATATGTTGGCGCTATACACATAAAGTTGTTTATTATTATTAGTAGTAGTAGTAGTAGTAGTAGTAGTAGTAGTAGTAGTAGTAGTAGTAGTAGTATAGGGACAGCGTTGCTGAGATATGGAGAGTGGTAGTGTAGCATCCTGTGTACAAGAACCCCAACGGTCCTTCTTAGGACTACCTGTGACCGTGTGCATTTTACAGGTTGTCTGATGGGAGTTGTAGTCCATCACTATTGCACTTAGGCCTGTTTGCGGCCTTCCTGACTATATTTGTTTTCTGCCTGGAGTTTGCCTTACTAGACCGCTCTCAGTGACAAAGTCTAGGCACATAATTCCAAGATCATTTACACCGGGCTGTGTCTGCAGTGAATTAGAGACGCACAACATACGGCCACAGCGACTGATAGAGGGAAAGTGATATACACACTATATAGCCTGTATTCATTGACCAAAAAAAACCCCCAACAAGCTCCTACTTAGGGCTACCGCTGAGCGTCTGCATTTTACTGGCTGCCTGGCGGGAGTTCTGGTGCATCACTATTGCATTGCTTCCATTTTTTCTGCCTGGAGTTAGTGTTACGATTCCGCTCTCTGCGTGAAAGTGTACGCATATGATTCCATAATTATTTACAGCAGTCGGTGTCTGCTCTATTCGTAATCCACCATGCTGAGGGGTAGGGGTAGGGGTAGAGGATGTGGACGTGAGCGAGGATGCAGAGTTCCAAGTGAGGGTGTGGGCACAGGCCAAGTTCCTGGTCCAGGTGTATCCCAGCCGGCTGCTGCAGGATTAGGAGAGAGGCAAGTTTCTGGGGTCCCCAGCTTCATATCACAATTTGTGGGTCCACGTGGTAGACCTTTATTGCAAACAGAGCAGTGTGAGCAGGTCCGGTCGTGGATGGCAGAAAATGCATCCAGCAATGTATCAGGCACCCAGTCTTCTACGCCACCCACTGCTGAAACTCTGAATCCTCTGGCTGCTGCTCCTCCTTCCTCACAGCCTATATTGCTGCTACAAAAATGGTACTGGGGTCTGCATAAGCTTCTACTACATAAATGTTACAGGGGTCTGCGTATATTGCTGCTAGAGAAATGTTACTGGGGTCTGCCTATACTTCCACTACAGAAATGGTACTGGGGTCTGTGTATATTGCTGCTAGAGAAATGGTACTGGGGTCTGCATACGCTTCTGCTACATAAATGTTACAGGGGTCTGCTGCTACAGAAATGTTACAGGGGTCTGCGTATATTGCTGCTAGAGAAATGTTACTGGGGTCTGCCTATACTTCCACTACAGAAATGGTACTGGGGTCTGCCTATACTGCTGCTTCAAAAATGGTACTGGGGTCGGTCTATACTTCTGCTACACAAATGTTACAGGGGTTTGCCTATACTGCTGCTACAGAAATGTTCCTGGGGTGAGTATATACCTCTGCTACAGGAATGTTACAGCGGTCTGTCTATACTATGGGTGCACTAAGTCTTCCCATCGCGGTGTTTTACCTAATTGGCACAAATAGTACAGTGGCTGACTAGGCCTGAATTGCTGTCCGAGGCCAAGTGGCTTGGCGGGGCAAAACTCTCCCATGGTTGGGCACTCCAATTTCTTCCTGTGTAATACCATCTTTGTGCACTTACAGCATAGGCTAGGCCAAGGAACACAAAGACTGCCTCTTCCAGTGTTGAGCTATCTATGGTGCAACACATGGATTTCTTGTTGCTATGTAACTCAGGGCACCTTGGGTCACAAAGGTGGAGGCTTGGAACCGAGCCTGACCCTGGGCCCGCTAGCATGCTTCCAACACAGACTATAGCGGGTCCTGGTCATGGTGTCTTGGCCTTGTAATGCCACCTCCTCCCGCTTGGGGTCAGGGGATCAGCAATGCACATCATGTGCTTTCTCCTGTGTTACCACAGTTATCGGAGAAACTTGTTTGGGCCAAAGGAGAGGAGTGTAACTGCATTAACGTTACAGGGGCCTGCCTATACTTCAGCTGCAGAAATGTTACAGGGATCTGCCAATACTGCTGCTACATAAATGTTTCTGGGGTCTGTGTATACTTCTGCAACTAAAATGTTGTTGTGGTCTGTCTATACTGTTACTACTGAAATGTACCTAATACTCGGCTCTACCTATACTGCTGCTACGGAAATGTTACAGGGGTCTGTCTATACTGTTACTACTGAAAAATTACTAATATTAGGCTCTGCCTATACTGCTGCTACAGAAATGTCACTGGGGTCTGTCTATACTGTTACTACTGAAATGTTACTAATACTGGGCTCTGCCTATACTGCCGCTACGGAAATGTTACTAGGGTCTGTCTATAATGCTGCTACTGAAATGTTACTAATACTGGGCTCTGCCTATACTGCTGTTACTGAAATGTTACTGGGCTCTGCCTATTCTGCAGCTACTGAAATGTTACTGGGATCCGTCTATACTATTACTACAGAAGTGTTAATAGGGTCTCCCTGGACTTCTGCAGCATAACTGTTAGTGGGGTCAGCTTATACCTTTGCTACAGGAATATTACAGGGGTCTGTGTATAGTATGGGTGCACTAAGTGTTCCCATCGCAGTGTTCTACGTATCTGACCCCCCAAAAAACCCAGACTGACTAGGGCATGCAGTGTGGGCCGAAGCAAACCTGTACTTTATCTCACGTTAGCTCAGCTATCTGGGGGCACTGCAATGGGATTTATTTGTGTACTTCCTGGGACCCACCCATGCTGTAGGTCAACCCTGACTTCCCATAGCGGAGTTTTACCTGCCTGTTACTATGAAAAAAGGCCAGACTGACTAGCATGCAGTGTGGGCCGAAGCCAACCTGTATTTTATCTCACGTTACCTCAGCTATCCGGGGCGCTGCATTGGGACAAACAAGAGGAGCAATACAGCGCTAATGAGACGTTCACAGCTACGCTAGCATGGGAGTCCGCTCTAGGCGCACGATTGCTGAGGGTTTGTGCAGAGGCCTATGTACTGGGTGCAGTGAAAGTCCGCTTCCTGCCTATGAATGCTGAAGCTGTTGGCCGAGGACTATGTCCCGGGGGAACTGCAACTGCGCCAGGTTGGGGCTGTGCAACTTTTCCCTGCTAATCCAGTCATTGGAGCGGTGAAAGGAAAGCTAACTGATTTGATGAGCCCGTCGCAGATGAACTAGCATCGAAGTCCGCTTCATGCCTACGATTGCTGAAGCTGTGCGCCGAGGCCTATGTCGTTGGCGCGGTCCAAGTCTGCCATGTTTGGCCGCTCTGATTTATTTATTGTTCATGTCTTGGGTTGCCTAGGAACCACCCAAGCTGTTGGTGCAAACTTAGTTCCCATCGCAGTGTTTGACCTGTCTGGCACAAAGACACTGGCTGACTTGGGTAGAGGGCAGAGTGCAGATGGCTTTCCCCTTGCTGTGTCGATTGAGCTATGCGACACCTAGACAGAATGAATACTGTGTGGGCACATGGATTCCCCATTGCTATGTAACGCATGCCCACGTTTGCAGCTCCTGACGGAGGTGGCACAGGATTGGAATGAAGATCAAACGTCAATGTCTCACTTTTGTGTGCGCTGCAGACGCAGGGTGGGGGTTGGGCAGCATGTGACCCAGGAGAAGAGGCAGCGGTGTGTCCCGCAGGCAGTGCTTGTGCTTGGTTGGAGGTAGTGTGGTGCTTAGCTAAAGTGTGCCTTGCTAATGAGGGTTTGTCCGCAGTTTGTCCGAATCTACACAATGCTGCAACATCAGCAGCGAGAGGCATTTTCTGCTCAGCCATCGTGGTAACTTCCCGGAAAACCTTGGTGCCCTCAGCCATGAGCAAGGTGGACGATCCCACCAAGATGTGAAGGTCATGGAGGCAGGGTATCAGGGTAGACGGGGTGCATATATCAGGGCCGACTATTATTGGGGCATCAGAACGGATTGCCAAAGATTGAACAACACTCCGTGACAAGATATCAGCCTAAAGGTTGCCCTTTGCCGCTGCTACTTGCACACAATGTGACACAAGAACACTAGACCCTTTGTACGGACACGGTGACCTTTACATAAACATTACATTCAGAACTCATTTATTGTATTGTTCTCCATTGTATGTCCATGTTGGTCATTGTGAGCAGATTATTGACCCGCCGGCCGCACTGTGTACTGCGGCTACTGCCTTTACATGTATGACTGCGGGTAGATACAGTGACCGGAGGCTAGTGGGTTAAGGGTTAAATGTACATAGCTAGGCCGGTGTCCCGTGGGAAGTCACGCATGGGGCAGCCCGGACAGGGAGCTGTCTTCCGTGAAGCTTCTTGATGGCACCCGATGGTATTTATTATCCTCTCCTCCCCACAGAGGCATCACATAGGCATAGAACAAGAGCAGCGTCCGAGGCAGCTAGGAGAGCCCGTCCTAGAGAGCGCTGCCCCCTCCCCTCACACCTGCCCGGAGGAGGGTTCATGGGAGGGCATGAGGTGCAGCAAAGCCGGAGTGACCCTACTGTACTGAGAAGGAAGCTGGAGGCCGGCCGGGAAACGGAGCTCAGCTACAGGTGTACTGATGCCGTACCATCTGCGTTGCTCCTATTCACTTACAGCTGAGCGGCCCTGGTGCATTATGTCTCCCGCGGATGTAAGGGTGGAAACATGGGTTGGGAGCCCTGAGTTAGATGGTACGTCTAGGCGAGGGGCACGACGGTGGACCGGCTGCCGCACACACACCTCCCCACATGTACCGCCCATTCCCCTGGCAAGCTCACATATCTCCGCTCCCGTACACCGATGGCACTAGCGCCGCTGCCACGGCGAACCCCGCTCTCGCTGTCCATGGCGCCGCTGGTGGCCAGCTCTGCCGATGACTGTGCGCTGCTTTTGTTCGGTCGGAGCAGCGGCTTGCCTACAAGAGCTCCACTAGCTGCCCCTGCACTGCTCTTTTTCTGGGTAGCCTCATTGGGCGCTAAATAGAAGAGCTGATTAGCGATCTGGAGGGGTATATGGGACGGGGTTGTGGGAGAAGCGGGGGGTCTCACAGTACCGATGGTCCTTCAGGGTCTGTGAAAGCTTTCTGGACCAACACGCTCTGCCATAGGAATCCCAGCGGACACTGTACAACATCTGCTGCCCCGGGGATCTACAGTAGAACCCTCCCTGCGGGTTCTGTACGATGTCACCGACTGCGGCACTGGATCTGGCGCTGAGAGTCCCGCTGTATTACTGCTCCGCTCGGGCATCAGTGACTGACAGGCCATCGCCGGCTGCAGGAGAACCGCGGGTAGAAGGCTTTGTTCAGGCGTCATTTCTTGGCGATCTCCATCCCGATTAGAGCGTTGTTAGATGCCACCGCTCTTCAGCAGAATCCCAAGTTCCATCTTCACCGTCAACGATTGATGGGAACTACAGAGCCGATGCAATGGCCGTCACGTCCAGCACATGATATCCCTGGGATGATATAGAACGGGCAGCAGCCCATGGGAGATGAACCTGCAGAGAAGAATAATCGCTTCTTCTTGTGGACAACCACACCCATCATGTCCGGGGTATTAAAGGGACGATAACGTGTGGCATTCCCGATCGTCTGAGTGTACAGGGGGGTACTGGGTTTCCTCATCTTACATTGCGCCGCAGTATAGAGAAGTCTGCAGTATATACAGTATACATTCAGCACCCGGGAGCTGGCAGTGAGCGGAGGCGCCGCCTGTGCTACACCTCTGGGCTCTCGGCAGCTCCAGGTCGTCCTCACATTGTGCAATCAGCTTCTGCACGATGGAGATTGTGGAGTAGATCCCGGGGATGGTGACAAGGGCCGGGAATAGAGGGAAGGCGCTCCCGCAGCGGTTTTATCTCCGCAGATAGGCGGTGATGTGCAGATCGGGAGAACTATGGCGAAGATCTCGTGGCCTCCTCTCCGCTCCTCCCCGGAACCTCCGCCAGCGGCGGCTGTAAACGGTTGCATGAGATGTCAGAGAGTGAGGAGTCACGTTGAAAGCGAGCTCTCCTGTCCGGTTCTGACCGGTAACGGACTCTTATCCCGGGCAGGGAAGCACAAGAGGAGAACGGAGCGGAGAGGAGGCCCGGATGGGATAAGGCACTAGCTGTGCTCAGTGTCAGCCAATAGCAGCTCAGGACGGGCCTGCTCACGAGCCAATCAGAGCGCGGCCGCTGTACATATAAGAGGCGCCACCAGCGCCGCTCTCAGAGTTTCTCTTCCAGGAGAGTTTTACTATTTGATTTCCGCAGCACACAATGGCAGAAACCGCGCCAGCCGCCGCTCCTCCTGCCGCCGAGCCGGCTGCCAAATCCAAGAAGCAGCCGAAGAAATCCGCCGCAGGGGGCGCCAAGAAAAGCAAGAAGTCCTCCGGTCCCGGCGTGTCGGAGCTGATCGTCAGAGCCGTGTCCGCCTCTAAAGAGCGCAGCGGGGTGTCTCTAGCCGCCCTGAAGAAGGCTCTGGCTGCCGGAGGGTACGATGTAGAGAAGAATAACAGCCGCCTGAAGCTGGCCGTCAAGTCTCTGGTCACCAAGGGCAGCCTGCTCCAGGTGAAAGGCAGCGGCGCCTCGGGCTCCTTCAAGCTGAACAAGAAGCAGGAGACTAAGGACAAGCCGGCCAAAAAGAAGCCAGCGTCTGCGGCCAAGCCCAAGAAGCCCGCTGGAGCCAAGAAAGCGGCGAAATCTCCTAAGAAGCCCAAGAAGGCTCCGGCCAAAAGCCCGAAAAAAGCAAAGAAACCTGCAGCGGCCGCCGCCAAGAAAGTGGCCAAGAGCCCGAAGAAAGCCTCAAAGCCGAAGGCCGCCCCAAAGCCCAAGAAGGTGACGAAGAGTCCGGCTAAGAAGGCGGCCAAACCCAAAGCTGCCAAGAGTCCAGCTAAGAAGGCTGTTAAAGCCAAGAGGAGTGCGGCTAAGAAATAAGCTGAAGCCGCCCGTGCATTTACCCCACAAAGGCTCTTTTCAGAGCCGCCACCTTCTCACCGCAGAGCTGTATTATCACTGTCTCGAATTCTGTTCTAGATAGCAGCGCCCTCATAGCGGCTACAGGGGACTTCATATCAGTTGGGAGTCTAGGGAGCGAGGGGGAGGCTGTAGAGGGGGAGTAATACGAGACATTGTCGCCGCATCATCCCCGTTACTGTTGGGCACTGTGACCTATACAACGTGTGTATGGATGCCGGGCTGAGTGTGAAGAGGGAGGGGACTCGCCGACCTAATGCATTTCCCATAAAAGCAGCACAGCTTCTAATGGGGGAGACTGCCGTGCAGCGTGGAGTGTGTGTTTCTGCGGACATATCAATGCAGGGAAGCAGCTGAGAACATGATTTCACAGACACCCGTACGTATCATGCTGAGGTAGGGCAAGCCTCTGCCGAACGCTGATTGGTCGCAGGCATCAAGCGTTTTGGCGGGCTAGTGGTTTGTTCGAAAAAGCCAATGAGACGTAGGGGGCGTTCTTTCTAAGAGCCAATAGGGAAGAGCAAGTAGGGTATAAAGGCTCTGCTCTTTCTACGGCTCCCATCATATCACATCTATGTGCATCTCTACAGTAGAGCTATGGCCAGAACCAAGCAGACCGCTCGTAAATCCACCGGAGGGAAAGCTCCCCGCAAGCAGCTGGCTACGAAGGCCGCCAGGAAGAGCGCTCCTGCCACCGGCGGAGTGAAGAAGCCTCACCGCTACCGTCCAGGTACAGTGGCTCTCCGTGAAATCCGTCGCTACCAGAAGTCCACCGAGCTGCTGATCCGTAAGCTTCCCTTCCAGCGCCTGGTGAGAGAGATCGCCCAGGACTTCAAGACTGACCTGCGCTTCCAGAGCTCAGCGGTCATGGCCCTGCAGG
Organism: Eleutherodactylus coqui; assembly: GCF_035609145.1. Classification (NCBI taxonomy): domain Eukaryota; kingdom Metazoa; phylum Chordata; class Amphibia; order Anura; family Eleutherodactylidae; genus Eleutherodactylus; species Eleutherodactylus coqui. The sequence goes on along the minus strand of NW_027102140.1, from coordinate 38,895 downwards.
AGGCCAGCGAGGCTTACCTGGTAGGACTGTTCGAGGACACCAATCTGTGCGCCATCCACGCCAAGCGGGTCACCATCATGCCCAAAGACATCCAGCTGGCCCGCAGGATTCGCGGAGAGAGGGCTTAGATCTGCTCTGGGCACCGCATGGAACACAAAGGCTCTTTTCAGAGCCACCAAATCCTCCTCAAACGAGCTGCATCCTGTCCTCCGCTGTCATTCTTCCGATTCCCTCCCCATTTGGGTTCACAGCCAGCCTGTCCGCAATAATGTGTCGTCAGCAGGAGGTGGTCTGTTAACCCCTTCAGTGACCTAGTCAGTACCTCGGGTAATTTATGCCATTTTCTCATATTTCCATATTGTAGAAAGAGACAAAGCGATGAAGTTGTCAGTGAGAGGCATCTATCGGTTCCTGTAGTCCGCCGGGAGGGAAGGGATTAGTGTTGAGGATGTATTTTATATGTGGATGTTATCTCATTGTACCAAGGAGAAAGAAAGCCATACAAAAACAACAATACTACACAATGACATGAGGCACCTAGCCAGGAGGCTTTTGAGAGTTGTAGAGGAAGCGGGTAAATTCCAAATTTCAAACGGTTCTGTGCTAAACCAATCAGCAAGGAAGGGGAGTGGCCAACATGTAATTGCCCCATTAGGAAGGCCTTAAACTTGCGTCATTTATTATTGTTTTCTAATTCTGCTCTTTCACCATAACACAAAGGCTCTTCTCAGAGCCGCTCACATCTTCCAAGAAAAGGCTGTAATCCAACTCCTTGTGGGGGGTTGCCGCTGATTCTGTCTGATTGCCAGTCTGATAATTGGAATGTCCCAGGTGAAGGAAGAGCTTCCTGGCCCGCGCGTACTTCAGGCTCTAGTCCCTTTTCCCTCCTACCGATAGAGAGGAGGAAGCAGGCTGCGGCGCACTGATTGTATGTCCTCCTTGCACTAAAGCATACGGCCTGCCCGCTAATCCGTGTAGTGCTACCATATTGGAGGCGTCCTGCACGGCCGTCCTCTCATATAGAAGTGCTGCAATTGCACCAAGATCTCCGAAGGACCCGCGGAGCCATTATTTTATATAGAGTTGTGGTCATAGCACCCAGCTCTCCCAGAATACTGCACTGACATCGTGTTGCAGGACTCTGGGAGAGCTGAATGATATAGCCGCAGCACTAAACCTAGGCAAGAGGGTGGCCCTGCAGATCTCTGAGAGATACAGTCTGCGCCTCTATGTGAGGGGATGACCGTGTCCGCCTCTAAAGAGCGCAGCGGGGTGTCTCTAGCCGCCCTGAAGAAGGCTCTGGCTGCCGGAGGGTACGATGTAGAGAAGAATAAGGCTGTTGGCTCCAGGCTATCTTGGCTCCCATTCCCACTGCTGCTGCTACTCTGGTCCCTGCACCGCTCTCGTTCCCTTTGCGGCCGCTGGAGTAAAAGGAGTCAAGAGGCGCCTGGACACCTCTACATGCGGAGCTGGGGAGTGTGAGGCTCTTCTCGTCATGCTCCTCCTCCCCTTTCCTGGCGCTTCAAGCCTCTCATTGTCAGGCATCCCGAGTTGCCTCCGCTACCCCCTTGTACCCACTACAATGCACTACAGCCCCCAGCATGTCATCCTTGGACAACTATGTCGTCTGCCTCCGACCCTTTGTGCACCCCACTGCTTCGGTCACACACACTCCATGTAACCCGTGTAATCACTGACGGGGCATCTGATAGAGCGGCGATCAGGGCTGCCGGTATCTGATCAGCAGGGGATACACTGTGCTCAGATTACCGCGAGCAGCAACAGTCGCCGATTATCTGATGGCTTTATTGTCCGGTGCGGCGCCACTAAATCTAGGTAGAGCGCCGCACAGTGCCCACCAGTATGGAGGCGTCCGCGGGTGCTCTAGAGTGACGGCTCTTCTGCCCGCGGGTCCCCCGGATGGTTTAGAGATCTGCCTATTCCCAGGACACAAGCTCCAGGTCCGCTCACTATCAGCTCCCCGGCCCGGCTGTCACGTATTCACCATTTCTGAGAGAACAGTTGGGGTTATCAGCGAGCTGCCGGGACGGGTACATATCGGGAGAAGCATGCGGCCGGCGCTGTACACTCCACCGATCACACTCGGTTAATATCCCGAACTCCCGCGCTGGGTTTCTAAATATTCCCTAAAGTGTGCTGGAACTGCACCTTGTGTCGGCGATCCTCCTAGTTGCTCTTTACCATCCGCAGCTTTCTTCTAATTCATCCCAGCTGCATTACTGGCGATATAAACCACGGGTTCTGAGCAGTCCGTCAGGGCCTCGTCCATAACAATGCTGCGGCCGCTTTGTCCTCACACCGGGAGCAATGCATCAACACCCGGCAGCCGCGCCGACATAACGGCGGTCTATCCCCACCTACTGCCAGCAGGAGACATGATTGCTATTGCTGGAAGGCAATAGGACAGAGCCCCCCCGAGCGCTTGTGGACACGGGGAAGAAAACGGAGCCCCAAACCGCAGCAGGCGGTGGAGTCTGAGATGATCATCTGTGTTCCGCTGCTGCCTCCCCCAATAATGCCATTTATACTGCACGATGCAGAAGAGACACCAGAGAGAACTAGCACACAATCTGGTTATCATTCACTCTACAGCAACGTATTACAATAACCTACACACCGACTAGGAGGTGGCAGCTCTGCTGTAGACGGGGTGGGTGGCTCTTAGAAGAGCCTTTGGGGTGATCGTGCACGGCGGGCCACTAGACAGATTACTTGGCGCTGGTGTACTTGGTGACGGCCTTGGTGCCCTCGGACACGGCGTGCTTGGCCAGCTCCCCGGGCAGCAGCAGGCGCACGGCGGTCTGGATCTCCCGGGAGGTGATGGTGGAGCGCTTGTTGTAGTGAGCCAGGCGGGAGGCTTCCCCTGCGATGCGCTCGAAGATGTCGTTGACGAAGGAGTTCATGATGCCCATGGCCTTGGAGGAGATGCCGGTGTCGGGGTGGACCTGCTTCAGCACCTTGTACACGTAGATGGCATAGCTCTCCTTCCTGGTCTTCCTACGCTTCTTGCCGTCCTTCTTCTGAGTCTTGGTCACGGCTTTCTTGGAGCCCTTCTTGGGCGCTGGAGCAGACTTGGCGGGATCAGGCATGATAACGTAGAGATACTTTCCTCACTAGAGAGAACAGTGTTCCTGCACCTCCCAGCGCTGCGGTATTTATAGCGGGGCCATGCAAATGAGGACCGCCGTCTGCTTGCCGTTCTACTGGAGCGACATGTGGCCTCTGTGAGCGTCTTTAGCCACGCCCAGTGCAGCTCATTGGTTCTTCCTCAAGTCTGGCCTCTATTGCGTGTTTGCAATCTACCCAATTAGAAGAGAGGAGGGCGGAGCAGCAGGTTATAAAAATCAACAGAACTGCGCCTTCTCGTTATCACAACTTTCAAGGTGTTTTATCCTAATTCTGCTTTCCTGTGCTAGAAGATGTCTGGACGCGGCAAACAAGGAGGCAAAGTCCGTGCTAAGGCCAAGACTCGCTCATCCCGGGCAGGACTGCAGTTCCCTGTCGGCCGTGTACACAGGCTTCTCCGCAAGGGCAACTACGCTGAGAGGGTGGGTGCCGGCGCTCCGGTCTATCTGGCAGCAGTGCTAGAGTATCTGACCGCTGAGATCCTGGAATTGGCTGGCAATGCCGCCCGGGACAACAAGAAGACCCGCATCATCCCCCGTCACCTCCAGCTGGCTGTGCGCAACGACGAGGAGCTGAACAAGCTGCTCGGTGGGGTGACCATCGCCCAGGGAGGCGTCCTGCCCAACATTCAAGCCGTGCTGCTGCCCAAGAAGACCGAGAGCAGCAAGACGAGCAAGAGCAAGTGATCGTGCCGATCCCTCCATAGAACCAAAGGCTCTTCTAAGAGCCACCCACATGCTCCTTATAACAGAGCTTCGCCGCTTCTATGCTGTGATACTCGGTGGCCGGTACGCCGGCTGCACCAGGAAACTGTATAAATGTAGTACAGGACTTTCCACAAGGAGGCAGAGGTTGGGGCGGATGCCAATGTGGCCATCCCTGTCACCGGCAGAAGCGGACAATCGTCCTGCTCTAGGTGACCTCATGTCCAGAGGACGGGCGGCTGTAGGGGTTAACAGAGTCCTCTGTTTGGTCACGTATATACAAGAATCGGAACGCTTCCGTTGTGTTTCGGATAGAACACCCAGCTTTCTCAGGGTCCTGCGTGGGCCGTATGCTTACAAAGCGTTGCAGCCGCATCATCCAGCCCTCTCAGAGCTCTGCACGGTCGCCCCCTTAGAAGTGCGCTCATCATGTCACCCAGTTCACCACGGCCATGCCCCTTTTATGGAGGTGTAGCTATATCACCCAGCTTTCCCAGAGCCCTGCACGGCACAGGCTGGTTTTGGATTATAGTAAACCTACAGGGATTAGACGTCCTCTTGCGTTACGGGTGGAGCAGGTAGAGGATTCCACCGCCCGTCGTAGGGCTGGGATTAGGGGGTGTATCTGAGGGTTCTTTACCTCCAGCCCCGAGCGCCTCTATATCAGACGGCCTGGTCACTGATTACACGTGTTACATGGATGAATGGAGGACAGGAAGAGCGGGAGACGCGATCAACTGAGCGGGAAGTTCAAAATCTCCGGGGATCAGCCAATGAGCGGGAAGAATCTGACTATAGCCCCGCCCATAGGCGGCACTAAAACCACCCGACCTCCAACGGCAGGTCTGTTAACCCTTCACCGCACTCATTAATTCAGGCCCAGCTCCTCGCGTATTATAAACATAACCTGCCTGCCCTAAACAGGTTAAGGGGTTTAAAAGCGTGCCGTGACCGCAGCCTGAAGCGCACCCTGACGGGGAGGCTGCTACACCCCGGCTGTATCATGTCAGAGCGCATAGACTATCACCGCTGCTGACGACCCCACAAGGAGTTGGATTACAGCCTTTCCTTGGAAGAGGTGGGCGGCTCTGAGAAGAGCCTTTGTGTTATGGAGAAAAAGCAGAATTATTAACCTCCGAAGCCGTAGAGAGTGCGGCCCTGGCGCTTGAGCGCGTACACCACGTCCATAGCAGTGACGGTCTTGCGCTTGGCGTGCTCGGTGTAGGTGACGGCGTCGCGGATCACGTTCTCCAGGAAGACTTTCAGGACGCCGCGAGTCTCTTCATAGATGAGGCCGGAGATACGCTTGACGCCACCCCTGCGAGCTAGACGGCGGATGGCAGGCTTGGTGATGCCCTGGATGTTATCACGGAGCACCTTCCTGTGCCGCTTGGCGCCGCCCTTCCCAAGACCTTTCCCTCCTTTACCGCGACCAGACATCTTCCACGTTGTCAGTAGAAAGCAATAAGTGCTCAGCGCAGAGCCCTACTCTATATAGACAGCGAGCGGACCAGAGAGGGAACTACTGATCAGGGCCGTCATTGCGGGGCGTTTCTTTTAGTTGTCTAGCGTAAAGGCCCATCCCCTCTCCCTGCTGATTGGCTGAATACAAGAGCCCTAGCCATCTTGTGCAGCCGACTGGCCTGTCAGCTCCTGAAGCAGTGGGAGAGAAGACGGAGGAGGGGTGACGGAGACAAGGGCCATGCAGCAGAGAGCCGCTGGAGCGTGAATCCCTCCTGTAAAGCGAGCAGTGCAGCTGCTGCCACAAACACGTGGGGGCGAGGGGAGAGCGCGCAGGGAGGCTTCGGTGAAGGGGAGTACTAGAGCTCTGCTGCATCAGCGCTCCCCTGCCGGAGCAGAGAGACACTCAGGAGCCACAACAGACAGCTGTGGGCGGCAGGAACATCAGGGCACTGTGTATAACAAGGAGGCCCCATAACCTGTGACAGTCCCCGGCACAGGGCATACCGTGGCACTTCTACTGCCACCCCAAGAAGCGCCAGGATTACTCCTCCTCTGCTGTGGCCACCATGCTGTGCAACACTCTGCAGATTCTCAAGACCCGGAGTCCCCCTTTACAGTCATCAATGAAGTGCAAACCAAACGACTTCCCTGTGTGACTGCTGCCAGACACTGCTGTATACTCCTTATGTCTTAGGGGCCTTTACAGGTCTACTTAAGGAGCTTTAAGCAATTTGCAAAATCCCCTACAAAGGCAAGAAACGCAGAAGTGGTTCTGCTATGGGACCCACTAGACAGAACTCTCCCAGTGATAAACTAAAGATGTTTGCGAGGGGGGAACCCCCCGACACGGAGCCTACTACATCATCTGCATCAGGAGACGTGGCCTCTGCACCAACCGCCTGTTTGAGTTCGCTTGCTGGGTTGGTTCAGACTTTGCAATGACTGTCCGATCGGCTCTTATCAGCGATGCAGACAGCTACTGTGAATCTAAGAGACCGCGTCACTAGTACAGAGGACAGGATCTCTGTGCTGGATGATACCGTATCCCCGACGGCAGCTACTGTGCGAGAGCTTACGGCAAAAGCAGAAATCTGGAAACAAAAGGCGGGCGGCTTGGGAAATGGTTCACGGCGGTATAAACTGTGTTGTGGGCCTGCCAGAACGCACTGAGGGGCAGAGACCGCAGGGGATCATGGAACGGTGACTACCTGAATGCTTCCCTGTCACACAGGTCTTTGTGGTGGAGCGCGCACACTGAGTACCCATGAAACCACCTATACCAGGCGGGCGCTCCTCCTAGACCCCTGTTGGCAAAGCTGCTCAACTCCTGGGATAGAGAGGTGATCCTACAAGCTGCCAGAACAGGAGGCCCTCTTAGATGCAACAATGCTGCAAAATCCATCTTCCCGGACTTCTCGGCAGATCTACAAAAGCAGAGAGCGCCCATCTTTGGGATCAAAAGGCAACTCTGAGATCTCCAGCTGCCATACTCCATGGCATATCCTGTGCGACTGCGAGTGGTGGATGGGGACCGCACAAGTTTCTTCTCTTCGTCGTCTGAGGCTGAGGAATGGCTGTCTAACAGGCATCAACCAGAGTGACTGAAATGTACACTTATCTAAGGAAAAGACTTGGGTATACTAATAGATCATAGACTGAACATGAGTCAACAATGTGATGGAGCAGCCAAAAAGGCAAACAGAATTCTGGGATGTATTAAGAGAAGCACAGAGTCTAGCTCACGTGAGGTCATTACCCCCCTCTACTCTTCCTTAGTCAGACCTCATCTGGAATACTGGGTCCAGTTCTGGGCACCCCACTTTAAAAAAAAGACCGACAAACTGGAGCAAGTTCAGGCAAGAGTTATCAAGATGGAGAGCAGTCTGCAAAGCATGTCCTATGAGGAACGGTTAAGGGATCTGGGAATGTTTACCTTGTAGAGAAGAAGGCTGAGAGGAGACTTAATAGCTGCCAACTAGAGATGAGCGAACGCGTTCGTCCGAGCTTGATATTCGTGCGAATATTAGGGTGTTCGGGATGTTCGTTATTCGTGACGAACACCATGCGGTGTTCTGGTTACTTTCACTTCCTTCCCTGAGACGTTAGCGCGCTTTTCTGGCCAATTGAAAGACAGGGAAGGCATTACAACTTCCCCCTGCAACGTTTAAGCCCTATACCACCCCCCTGCTGTGAGTGGTTGGCGAGATCAGGTGTTCGCCTAATATAAAAGTCGGCCCCTCCCGCGGCTCGCCTCAGATGCGGTGTGAGTTAGATGAGGGACAGTGCTGTTTATACCGGAGCTGCTGTAGGGAAAGAATTGGTAGTTAGTGTAGGCTTCAAGACCCCCCAAAGGTCCTTATTAGGGCCACTGATAGCTGTGTGTTGGCTGCTGTTAGCAGTGGGATTTTTTTTTTTTTCTCAAAATCGCCTCTGCAGAGCGTTGCACCTGGCATTAGGGACAGAAGTGCTGCATAGGCAGGGAGAGTGTTAGGAGTGAGTGTAGCCTTCAAGAACCTCAACGGTCCTTTCTAGGGCCATATTTATCCGTGTGCAGTACTGTCCAGGCTGCTGTTAGCTGTGCTGCATTTTTTTTTGCTTCTCAAAATCGCCTCTGCAGAGCATTCCACCCTCCATTGATACTGCAGGGAAAGAATTGTATAGGCAGGGCCACAACACAGTTATTATTCATAGAATATACGCAGTGCTGCCTGTTGGTGGGAAAAAACTGAAAACAAATCTATTTGTCCAGCCTGTGTCCGTCCTTACGCCTGTGGAGACGTGTGAGCTGCGTGAAAAACATTGCTAAATCATACGCAGCCAGCTACGCTTTACTGCTGGCTTCGCCATTTGCTTTCCTTAATTGGGAAAAAAAATACCTGCTCTCCAAGAGTTATAATAACTCTGCTACCCTCACGTTCTGTGACACATAAGCAGGGACACAGCACAGTTATTAAACTTCTCATGTTCATAGAATATACGCAGTGCTGCCTTTTGGTGGGAAAAAACTGAAAACAAATCTATTTGTCCAGCCTCTGTCCGTCCTTACGGGCGGTGGAGACGTGTGAGCTGCGTGAAGAACAGTGCTAAATCATACGCACCCAGCTACGCTTTACTGCTGGCTTCGCCATTTGCTTTCCTTAATTGGGAAAAAAAATACCTACTCTGCCAGAGTTATAATAACTCTGCTACCCTCACGTTCTGTGACACATAAGCAGGGACACAGCACAGTTATTAAACTTAGATAATTCATTCACTAGAGGCAGTGGGGCTTTCGTTTTCCAAAAAGGGCAAAAATTATATTTGGCCTGCAGTCTTGCGCCAATTTATTTCCTGCCTGTGAAATCAAATCACTGGTAATACAGCATGCTGAGGGGTAGGGGTAGGCCTAGAGGACGTGGACGCGGCCGAGGACGCGGAGGGCCAAGTCAGGGTGTGGGCACAGGCCAAGCTCCTGATCCAGGTGTGTCGCAGCCGACTGCTGCGCGATTAGGAGAGAGGCACGTTTCTGGCGTCCCCACATTCATCGCCCAATTAATGGGTCCACGCGGGAGACGGTTATTAGAAAATGAGCAGTGTGAGCAGGTCCTGTCCTGGATGGCAGAAAGTGCTTCGAGCAACCTATCGTCTACCCGCAGTTCTGCGCCGTCCACTGCTGCCAATCCGAATCCTCTGTCTGCTGCTCCTCCTTCCTCCCAGCCTCCTCACTCCACTACAATAACACCTGCTCAGGAGCGGGAGCACTCCCAGGAACTGTTCTCGGGCCCCTGCTTAGATTGGGCAGCAGCGGTTCCTCTCCCACCAGAGGAGTTTATCGTCACTGATGCCCAACCATTCGAAAGTTCCCGGGGTCCGGGGGAAGAGGCTGGGGACTTCCGCCAACTGTCTCAACAAATTTCTGTGGGTGAGGAGGACGATGACGATCAGACACAGTTGTCTTGCAGTGAGGTAGTAGTAAGGGCAGTAAGTCCCAGGGAGCAGCGCACAGAGGATTCGGAGGAAGAGCAGCAGGACGATGAGGTGACTGACCCCACCTGGTGTGCAACGCTTACTCAGGAGGACAGGTCTTCAGAGGGGGAGTCAAGGGCATCAGCAGGGCAGGTTGCAAGAGGCAGTGCAGTGGCCAGGGGTAGAGGCAGGGCCAGACCGAATAATCCACCAAGTGTTTCCCAAAGCGCCCCCTCGCGCCATGCCACCCTGCGGAGGCCGAGGTGCTCTAAGGTCTGGCAGTTTTTCACAGAGACGCCTGACGACCGACGAACAGTGGTGTGCAACCTTTGTCGCGCAAAGCTCAGCCGGGGAGCCAACACCAACAGCCTCACCACCACCACCATGCGCAGACATATGATGGCCAAGCACCCCGCAAGGTGGGACAAAGGCCGTTCACCGCCTCCGGTTTGCACCCCTGCCTCTCCCCCTGTGCCCCAACCTGCCACTGAGATGCAACCCCCCTCTCAGGACACAGGCACTACCGCCTCATGGCCTGCACCCACACCCTCATCTCCGCTGTCCTCGGCCCCATCCAGCAGTGTAGTTCAGCGCACCGTTCAGCCGTCGCTTGCGCAAGTGTTCGAGCGCAAGCGCAAGTACGCCGCCACGCACCCGCACGCTCAAACGTTAACCGTCCGCATCGCAAAATTCATCAGCCTTGAGATGCTGCCGTATAGGGTTGTGGAAACGGAGTCCTTCAAAAGTATCATGGAGGCGGCGGCCCCGCGCTACTCAGTTCCCAGTCGCCACTACTTTTCCCGATGTGCCGTCCCAGCCCTGCACGACCACGTCTCCCGCAACATTGTGCGCGCCCTCACCAACGCGGTTACTGCCACGGTCCACTTAACTACGGACACGTGGACAAGCACAGGCGGGCAGGGCCACTACATCTCCCTGACGGCACATTGGGTGAATTTAGTGGAGGCTGGGACAGAGTCAGAGCCTGGGACCGCTCACGTCCTACCCACCCCCAGAATTGCGGGCCCCAGCTCGGTGCTGGTATCTGCGGAGGTGTATGCTTCCTCCACTAAAGCACCCTCCTCCTCCTCCTCCTCCTCCTCTGTCTCACAATCAAGATGTGTTAGCAGCAGCATGTCGCCAGCAGTCGGTGTCGCGCGGTGTGGCAGCACAGCGGTGGGCAAGCGTCAGCAGGCCGTGCTGAAACTACTCAGCTTAGGCGATAAGAGGCACACGGCCCACGAACTGCTGCAGGGTCTGACAGAGCAGACCGACCGCTGGCTTTCGCCGCTGAGCCTCCAACCGGGCATGGTCGTGTGTGACAACGGCCGTAACCTGGTGGCGGCTCTGCAGCTCGGCAGCCTCACGCACGTGCCATGCCTGGCCCACGTCTTTAATTTGGTGGTTCAGCGGTTTCTGAAAAGCTACCCACGCTTGTCAGACCTGCTCGTAAAGGCGCGCCGGCTCTGCGCACATTTCCGCAAGTCCCACACGGACGCTGCCACCCTGCGCACCCTGCAACATCACTTTAAGCTGCCAGTGCACCGACTGCTGTGCGACGTGCCCACACGGTGGAACTCTACGCTCCACATGTTGGCCAGGCTCTATGAACAGCGTAGAGCTATAGTCGAATACCAACTCCAACATGGGCGGCGCAGTGGGAGTCAGCCTCCTCAATTCCTTTCAGAAGAGTGGGCCTGGTTGGCAGACATCTGCCATGTCCTTGGTAATTTTGAGGAGTCTACCCAGGTGGTGAGCGGCGATGCTACAATCATTAGCGTCACCATTCCTCTGCTATGCATCTTGAGAAATTCCCTGCAAACCATAAAGGCAGCTGCTTTGCGCTCGGAAACGGGGGCGGGGGAAGACAGTATGCCGCTGGATAGTCAGGGCACCCTCCTGTCTATTTCTCAGCGCGTACAGGAGGAGGAGGAGGAGCATGAGGAGGATGAGGAGGAGGGGGAAGAGACAGCTTGGCCCGCTGCTGACGGTACACCGGCTGATTGCCTGTCATCCTTTCAGCGTGTATGGCCTGAGGAGGAGGAGGAGGAGGAGGAGGATCCTGATAGTGATCTTCCTAGTGAAGACAGCCATGTGTTGCGTACAGGTACCCTGGCACACATGGCTGACTTCATGTTAGGATGCCTTTCTCGTGACCCTCGCGTTGCACGCATTCTGGCCACGACGGATTACTGGGTGTACACACTGCTCGATCCACGGTATAAGGAGAACCTGCCCACTCTGATTCCCGAAGAGGAAAGGGGTTCGAGAGTGTTGCTATACCACAGGACCCTTGCGGACAAGCTGATGGTAAAATTCCCAGCCGACAGCGCTAGTGGCAGAAGGCGCAGTACCGAGGGCCAGGTAGCAGGGGATGTGCGTAGATCGAGCAGCATGTACATCCCAGGCAGTGCAACAGTCTTTAAGGGCCTGGCCAGCTTTATGGCTCCCCACCAAGACTGTGTCACCGCTCCCCAGTCACGGCTGAGTCGGCGGGAGCACTGTAAAAGGATGGTGAGGGAGTACGTAGCGGATCGCACGACCATCCTTGGTGACGCCTCTGCCCCCTACAACTACTGGGTGTCGAAGCTGGACACGTGGCCTGAACTCGCGCTGTATGCCCTGGAGGTGCTTGCTTGTCCTGCGGCTAGCGTCTTGTCGGAGAGGGTGTTTAGTGCGGCTGGGGGAATCATCACAGATAAGCGTAGCCGCTTGTCAACCGACAGTGCCGACAGGCTAACACTCATCAAGATGAACAAAGGCTGGATTTCCCCAGACTTCTGTTCTCCACCAGCGGACAGCAGCGATACGTAAGCAATACGTAGGCTGCACCCGCGGATGGAAGCTACGTTCTCTCTCACCATCCAAAACGGGGACATTTACTCCTGCTCCTCCTCCTGAAACCTCACGTAATCACGCTGAACGGGCAATTTTTCTTAGGGCCACAAGGCTCACTCAAATAATTTTTCAGAACAATTTTTATAAGTTTCAATGCGCTTAAAAGCATTGGAACTTTCACTTGAACCAATTTTTCGTTACACTGGGCTGCCTCCAGGCCTAGTTACCACTTAAGCCACATTAACCAAAGCGATTAATGGGTTTCACCTGCCCTCTTGGCTGGCCATGGCCAATTTTTGGGATGTACATTAGTACTGTTGATACAGCAATTTTTGGGGGCCCTCGCCTACAGTGTAATCAAATTAATTTTTAGCCCACCTGCATTAAGCACGACATTACTACCTCAGCTGTGTTGGGCAATGCAATGGGATATTTTTATGTACCGCCGGTGGGTTCCAGGGAGCCACCCATGCTGTAGGTGCACACTGAGTTTTTAATACATCTGTACACTTCTAAAGAACCCGTCTGACTGGGCCATGCAGTGTGGGCCGAAGCCCACCTGTATTACGCACGACATTACTACCTCAGCTGTGTTGGGCAATGCAATGGGATATTTCTATGTACCGCCGGTGGCTTCCTGGCACCCACCTAGGCAGTGGGTCCACAGGGAGTTTAACCTACATGTGTCCACTTGTAAAGAACCCCAGTCTGACTGGGGCATGCAGTGTGGGCCGAAACCCACCTGCATTAACCCTTTCCAGTCCACTGTGTGACCTGTGAAGACATTAGGGTTTAAGGCTGTACAGCTCCGTTGTTGGTAGACGTCCGTCGGGGTTCTCTTACTGTATATTGCCAGCCTCTCTGCTGTCGGAGCCTATCCTACGTGTCACCTCATGCAGTACTGGCTTTAGCCAGCATATAACGCCGTTGTATAACGGCAGAAAAAGAGTAAGCCCCCTAGGAAAACCATATACAAATTGGATTGGAAAGGGTTAAGCACAACATTACTACCTCAGCTGTGTTGGGCAATGCAATGGGATATTTCTGTGTACCGCCGGTGGGTTCCAGGGAGCCACCCATGCTGTGGGTCGACAGGGACTTCACAATAGGGAGTTGTACCTGCCTGTGTCTATGAATTAAAAAGCCCGGTCTGACTGGGGCATGCAGACACCTTGACAGAATGAATAGTGTGTGGCACATAGGTTCCCCATTGCTATGCCCACGTGTGCAGCTCCTGATGGCGGTGGCACAGGATTCTATTTCTCATTGCTTCTGTACAGCATTGTGGGCTATCGCTCCGCCACTTTTAAAGAGGGTCGCTGCCTAGCCGTGCCAACCTCTGCAGTGTGTGCCTGCGGTCCCTCGTCATGGCAGACGCAATTCTAAATAGACATGAGCGTGGTGTGGCATGAGGGCAGCTGAAGGCTGCCCAGGGACACTTTGGTGTGCGCTGTGGGGGGGGGGAGGGGGGGCGGTTGGGCAGCATGTAACTCAGGAGAAGTGGCAGTGGAGTGTCATGCAGGCAGTGATTGTGCTTTGTTGGAGGTAGTGTGGTGCTTAGCAAAGGTATGCCATGCTAATGAGCGCTTTTCAGAAGTAAAAGTTGTTGGGAGGGGGGGGGGGGGCCACTCTTGCCGCTATTGTGGCTTAATAGTGGGACCTGTGAACTTAGGATGCAGCCCAACATGTAGCCCCTCGCCTGCCCTATCCGTCACTGTGTCATTCCCATCACTTTCCTGAATTGCCCAGATTTTCACACATGAAAACCTTAGCGAGCATCGGCGAAATACAAAAATGTTCTGGTCGCCCATTGACTTCAATGGGGTTCGTTGTTCGAAACGAACCCTCGAGCATCACGGGAAGTTCGTTACGAATAACGAACACCCGAACATTTTGGTGTTCGCTCATCTCTACTGCCAACATATATGTGAAGGGCTGTCACAGAGCAGAGGGATCAGCCCTATTCTCATCTGCACAAGGAAAGACTAGAAGCAATGGGATGAACCTGAAAGGGAGGAGACACAGATTAGATATTAGACAGTGAGGGGGATCAATGATTGGAACAGGTTTTCACGGGAGGTGGGGAATTTTATTTCAATGGAAGTCTTCAGAGGCCGGACAACCATCTATCTGGGATGTTTTAGTGATCCTGCACTGAGCGGGGGGTTGGACCCGATGACCCTGGGGGTCCTTTTAACTCTACCATTCTATGAATCTATGACTACCTTCTTTCAGGCAGAGAGCCTATTATCTGCTGAGTGGGCCCACTTCCAAATTACCCTGCTTCGCCTCAGAGGCCCTATGATTAGCATATTTAATGTGCATTCAACTTCAGGTTAGCAGGCCCAGGATATATATGTGCATTTAAATGATAGGAGCCTGGAGGCATAGAGATAAAAGCTTTCCTCTATGTATTCAGTATGTGCCCATTATAACAAGAAAAATACAAACGTCTCCGGACGTACCGCCTAGGATCGAGCGGTATGGATGAGAGACTGCTTTCTTCATGCAGAAAAGAGGACACAGCAAGACATATAAGACGGGAGCTAACATAACCTGCTACATAGGTGAGATCATTACCATTGTCAGGATATATATGGTTGCCCATGGATCGCCGTGTTCCTGACTGCTGCGGGCGTGACGCCCCAATGGTTCACAAGCACTACGCTCAGCACCGGCTCAGGGTGATGTTCACAACTACTCTGGTAGATAGATATGCACCGAAGAGCAGTGTGCACCACAACTGAAATGCATAACCCTGATGAAAAGCCTGTGCGACACCAGGGTACCACACTCAGCACGGCGACAGGGAACGCATGCGCTGTAGGAAGAGCCGCACACCATGCTATGCTGAATGGTAGCACCGCTCCAGGGAGGATGAAGCCTGGCCCTAACCTAGTAAGTGGGGTGAGGGGGCCCTGCCTTAAAGAAGAGTAGTAGTCTTGATAGAGACAGCCCCACGGTCTTCCTCCTGGGCCCTGTCTGTCCCTGAAAGGACCCCTGGAGAGATGAACCGAACAGCAAAGCAACACAGAAATGAAAAACAGAAATGCAACTGAAACAGAACCCACAGCGACTTATCTGCAAGTAGAAAAATACCCAGCACAGAAGAGCTCCAAACTCCAGGGACTCCACTATGGAACATAATAAGCAGCACTGAGCAAAGGGAGGCGTGATAATATATAGCCACTATGCACATGGGAACTGGCAGAGTGAATGGGAAACCACACAACATCACCCTACTCCCAGGCATGACTAATCCAGCATGCATCAAAGACAGGCAGCACCAGCAGTCTCTCCACATGGTGCATTAACCCCTGTCCTCCATAACACGGCAACAGGTCTTGACCTGCGTCCAGACCACCATGCCCCAACAGCATCAGGGTACAATAGTACCCTTCACTCCTAACCGTTGAAGAGGATGGACTCCAACTACACCTCAATCACTCGCATTTATAGAAGGCAGACTTCTTGTGACGGTACAGATATTGGTACTTTTGTAGACATATCCCAGCCACTTTCAGACATTAGCCCCTTACATGCTGCAGCTGTGCAATGCATACAACATAGTACTAGACCCTTACACGGGCACTGCCCCCCCCCCCCCCCCCCCAGCAAGCAGACATGTTTCAATGTTTCAATAAAGGCCCATTTAGCTAGCTGAAAGACAACGATGAGCCTTATCCATGCTGCATGCTGCATTCTCAGCGGGATGCCACTGATACTATTGTTTTAGCTGGTATCCTGCTTGGGGAACACAGCCGGAATATGAAGAAGACAAGCGCTCCAGCTGTGTTCTGCATACCCCACTAGGAGTGCTTAGCGGGATATCAGCTGAGCGCTCCGAGAAGACAACAGCTGTATGGAGAAGATAGCGGTCCCGCTTGTATTCTGCATACAGCGTGAGTCTTCATTTACACGCTTATGCAAAGCGAACGCTCAAAACTGCCCCATGAACTGCCGTGTGCGTGGATTTTGAGTGATAATCGTTGTGTCTAAATGGGCCTTTAGAATTCTCTTCATTAAACACCGGGAGATACTTAAAAGTGATATTTACCTAATAGATACCATAACCCCCAGGCCCAATATAGTATTCTGTAAGGACACATCAAAAACATAGGGGCAATTTATCTACCCTACCGGCAGGATCCTATAAGTGCCAGCATGGAAGATGCACACGCTGCAACAATATAGCACACCGCATGCAGCAAGCAGAGATATGACCGGGCACATTTACGACAATACAATACTGTTTAATCTGTAACCCGTCCGAAGTGGAGACTGACTTCAGATGGCCACCAAGCTCCAGTATTCATCATTCTATACGGCCCGTGTCACACCAGATTGATAACATCACAATGCACAGTCAACTGCCAGACAGACGGGCTCATTAGCATGCAATGTGTTTGTATGTCTGTCTGTCTATCTTTAGATATACTATGTAATCAATATAAATGATAGAATCCACATTGATATAATTAAGGTAATAACGAGAGATGAGCGAGCACACTCACCCGAGCATTAGGGGACTGGAGACGAACACCACGCGGTACTCCAGTCAATTCCATGTCCTTCCCTGCATGTTTAGCGCCATTTTCTAGCCAATAGACATGCGGGGAAGGCATTACCACTTCCTGCTGTGACACGCCAGCCCTATCCCACCCCCCAGCAGTGAGTGGCTGGCGAGATCAGGTGACCGCCGAGTACCTAAAGCGGTCCCGCCCGTGCCTCGCCTAAGACACACGCTGGGAGAGTATAGGGACAGTGCTGCTGCTGATATAGGGTTAGCATAGGTTCTTGTCTACAAGAACCCCAACTGTCCTCCTTAGGGCCACATCTGACCGTGTGCATTACTGTTGTGGCTGGCAGGGAGCAGTAGTGCCCCCCCCCCCCCCCCCCCATCTCGGGCTGTGCAGGCCATTACAGCTATAGCGTTCTAAGTCTGCAGTGTATTATACAGAGTATAGGGAAAGAGCTGCTGATATAGGGAAAGTGTTAGAGTAGGATCCTGTCTACAAAAACCCCAAAGCTCCTCCATTGGGCTGCATCTGACCGTGTACATTATACTTGTGGCCTGCTGGGAGTTGTAGTGCATCCATTTTTGTATTACGCATCTAGGCCTGTTCCCAGCCTTTCAGTAATAGGCGTTCTCAGGCTGCAGTGCCGTACAACCGGCTCTCACCATGAAACTGCACTCAAATATTTCCTAGCCTACTGCAAACGACTTCAGTTATACCGTTCTGTGTCTGCAGTGTATTAGACAGCGGTCTCACCGCTAAACAGTACCGTAATATTACCGGGGCCACTGCAAAGTATTTCAGCTCTGCCGCTGTGCAGAGCGTCCCACTATACCCTTTCCTTTGTGGGGTTGAGATCGCCGCAGTTACCAGCACTATCCACTGGCGTTAGACTCTTCTCCCCCTCCACACAGCCTCTATTATCTACAAGTCTCTGCGAGCAGTAAATTACCCCTAGGTATCAGCGCAAGACACAAGTCACAGCATAGAGCCTCCGCTATCTACAAGTCTCTGTGTGCGGTGAATTAAGGCCCAGTTGTCAGTGCTGTACAGTGGGGTAATTTATTTGGGCCCTGCTCTATTCTTAATCCGCCATGATGAGGAGTAGGGGTAAGGGTCGAGGACGCGGAGGTCCAAGTGAGGGTGTGGGCACAGGACGAGTTCCTGGTCCAGGTGAATTGCAGCCGGCTGCTGCGGGATTAGGAGAGAGGAAAGTTTCTGGGGTCCCCAGCTTCATATCACAATTTTTGGGTCCACTTAATAGACCTTTATTACAAACAGAGCAGTGTGATCAGGTCCTGTCGTGGATGGCAGAAAATGCATCCAGCAATCTATCGACCACCCAGTCTTCTACGCAGTCCATTACAGCAACTCTGAATCCTCTGGCTGCTGCTCCTCCTTCCTCCCAGCCTCCTCACTCCATGAAAATGACACATTCTGAGGAGCAGGCAGACTCCCAGGAACTGTTCTGGGGCCCCTGCCTTGATTGGGAAATAATAGTTCCTCTCTCACCTCAGGAGTTTGTCGTGACCCATGCCCAATCTTTGAAAAGTTCCCGGGGTCCGGGTGATGAGGCCGGGGACTTCCGGCAACTGTCTCAAGAGCTTTCAGTGGGTGAGGAGGTCGATGATGATGAGACACAGTTGTCTATCAGTGAGGTAGTAGTAAGAGCAGTAAGTCCGAGGGAGCAGAGCACAGAGGATTCGGAGGAAGAACCGCTGGACGATGAGGTGACTGATCCCACCTGGTTCGCTAAGCCAACTGAGAAGAGTTCTTCAGAGGGGGAGGCAGTGTACCAGCAGGACAGGTCTTCAGAGGGGGAGGCAAGTGCAGCAGCAGGACAGGTTGGAAAAGGCAGTGGAGTGGCCGGGGGTAGAGGCAGGTGCCAGAGCGAAGACCCCCCCCCAACTGTTTCCCAAAGCACCCCCTCACGCCTAGCCACCGTGCAGAGGTCTAGGTCTTCAAAGGTGTGGACGTTTTTCAGTGAGAGCACAGACGACCGACGGACAGTGGTGTGCAACCTGTGTCGCGCCAAGATCAGCCGGGGAGCCACCACTACCAGCCTCCCCACCACCAGCATGCGCAGGCATATGATGGCCAAGCACCCCACAAGGTGGGACAAAGGCCGTTCACCACCTCCAGCACACCACCTCCCCCTGTGTCCCAACCTGCCACTCAGATCCACCCCCCCCCCCCCCCCCGCTCACAACACAGGCACGTGCGCCTCCCGGCCTGCACCCACACCCTCACCTCCACTGTCCTCCACTCCACCCAGCAATGTCTCTCAGCGCAGCGTTCAGCTGTCGCCAACACAAGCGTTTGAGCAAAAGCGCAAAAACGCCACCACGCACCCATACGCACAAGCTGTAAATGTGCACATTGCAAAATTAATCAGCCTAGAGATGCTGCCGTACAGGCTTGTGGAAACGGAAGCTTTCAAAAACATGATGGCAGCAGCGGTCCCGCGCTACTCGGTCCCAGTCACCACTATTTTTCCCGGTATGCCGTCCCGTCACCTACACCGAGCACGCCAAGCGCAAGACCGTCACCGCTATGGACGTGGTGTACGCGCTCAAGCGCCAGGGCCGCACTCTCTACGGCTTCGGAGGTTAATAATTCTGCTCTTTCACCATAACACAAAGGCTCTTCTCAGAGCCGCCCACCTCTTCCAAGGAAAGGCTGTAATCCAACTCCTTGTGGGGTCGTCGTCAGCAGCGGTGATGGTCTATGCGCTCTGACATGATACAGCCGGGGTGTAGCAGCCTCCCCGTCAGGGTGCGCTTCAGGCTGCGGTCACGGCACGCTTTTAAACCCCTTAACCTGTTTAGGGCAGGCAGGTTATGTTTATAATACGCGAGGAGCTGGGCCTGAATTAATGAGTGCGGTGAAGGGTTAACAGACCTGCCGTTGGAGGTCGGGTGGTTTTAGTGCCGCCTATGGGCGGGGCTATAGTCAGATTCTTCCCGCTCATTGGCTGATCCCCGGAGATTTTGAACTTCCCGCTCAGTTGATCGCGTCTCCCGCTCTTCCTGTCCTCCATTCATCCATGTAACACGTGTAATCAGTGACCAGGCCGTCTGATATAGAGGCGCTCGGGGCTGGAGGTAAAGAACCCTCAGATACACCCCCTAATCCCAGCCCTACGACGGGCGGTGGGATCCTCTACCTGCTCCACCCGTAACGCAAGAGGACGTCTAATCCCTGTAGGTTTACTATAATCCAAAACCAGCCTGTGCCGTGCAGGGCTCTGGGAAAGCTGGGTGATATAGCTACACCTCCATAAAAGGGGCATGGCCGTGGTGAACTGGGTGACATGATGAGCGCACTTCTAAGGGGGCGACCGTGCAGAGCTCTGAGAGGGCTGGATGATGCGGCTGCAACGCTTTGTAAGCATACGGCCCACGCAGGACCCTGAGAAAGCTGGGTGTTCTATCCGAAACACAACGGAAGCGTTCCGATTCTTGTATATACGTGACCAAACAGAGGACTCTGTTAACCCCTACAGCCGCCCGTCCTCTGGACATGAGGTCACCTAGAGCAGGACGATTGTCCGCTTCTGCCGGTGACAGGGATGGCCACATTGGCATCCGCCCCAACCTCTGCCTCCTTGTGGAAAGTCCTGTACTACATTTATACAGTTTCCTGGTGCAGCCGGCGTACCGGCCACCGAGTATCACAGCATAGAAGCGGCGAAGCTCTGTTATAAGGAGCATGTGGGTGGCTCTTAGAAGAGCCTTTGGTTCTATGGAGGGATCGGCACGATCACTTGCTCTTGCTCGTCTTGCTGCTCTCGGTCTTCTTGGGCAGCAGCACGGCCTGGATGTTGGGCAGGACGCCTCCCTGGGCGATGGTCACCCCACCGAGCAGCTTGTTCAGCTCCTCGTCGTTGCGCACAGCCAGCTGGAGGTGACGGGGGATGATGCGGGTCTTCTTGTTGTCCCGGGCGGCATTGCCAGCCAATTCCAGGATCTCAGCGGTCAGATACTCTAGCACTGCTGCCAGATAGACCGGAGCGCCGGCACCCACCCTCTCAGCGTAGTTGCCCTTGCGGAGAAGCCTGTGTACACGGCCGACAGGGAACTGCAGTCCTGCCCGGGATGAGCGAGTCTTGGCCTTAGCACGGACTTTGCCTCCTTGTTTGCCGCGTCCAGACATCTTCTAGCACAGGAAAGCAGAATTAAAATAAAACACCTTGAAAGTTGTGATAACGAGAAGGCGCAGTTCTGTTGATTTTTATAACCTGCTGCTCCGCCCTCCTCTCTTCTAATTGGGTAGATTGCATACACGCAATAGAGGCCAGACTTGAGGAAGAACCAATGAGCTGCACTGGGCGTGGCTAAAGACGCTCACAGAGGCCACATGTCGCTCCAGTAGAACGGCAAGCAAACGGCGGTCCTCATTTGCATGGCCCCGCTATAAATACCGCAGCGCTGGGAGGTGCAGGAACACTGTTCTCTCTAGTGAGGAAAGTATCTCTACGTTATCATGCCTGATCCCGCCAAGTCTGCTCCAGCGCCCAAGAAGGGCTCCAAGAAAGCCGTGACCAAGACTCAGAAGAAGGACGGCAAGAAGCGTAGGAAGACCAGGAAGGAGAGCTATGCCATCTACGTGTACAAGGTGCTGAAGCAGGTCCACCCCGACACCGGCATCTCCTCCAAGGCCATGGGCATCATGAACTCCTTCGTCAACGACATCTTCGAGCGCATCGCAGGGGAAGCCTCCCGCCTGGCTCACTACAACAAGCGCTCCACCATCACCTCCCGGGAGATCCAGACCGCCGTGCGCCTGCTGCTGCCCGGGGAGCTGGCCAAGCACGCCGTGTCCGAGGGCACCAAGGCCGTCACCAAGTACACCAGCGCCAAGTAATCTGTCTAGTGGCCCGCCGTGCACGATCACCCCAAAGGCTCTTCTAAGAGCCACCCACCCCGTCTACAGCAGAGCTGCCACCTCCTAGTCGGTGTGTAGGTTATTGTAATACGTTGCTGTAGAGTGAATGATAACCAGATTGTGTGCTAGTTCTCTCTGGTGTCTCTTCTGCATCGTGCAGTATAAATGGCATTATTGGGGGAGGCAGCAGCGGAACACAGATGATCATCTCAGACTCCACCGCCTGCTGCGGTTTGGGGCTCCGTTTTCTTCCCCGTGTCCACAAGCGCTCGGGGGGGCTCTGTCCTATTGCCTTCCAGCAATAGCAATCATGTCTCCTGCTGGCAGTAGGTGGGGATAGACCGCCGTTATGTCGGCGCGGCTGCAGGGTGTTGATGCATTGCTCCCGGTGTGAGGACAAAGCGGCCGCAGCATTGTTATGGACGATGCCCTGACGGACTGCTCAGAACCCGTGGTTTATATCGCCAGTAATGCAGCTGGGATGAATTAGAAGAAAGCTGCGGATGGTAAAGAGCAACTAGGAGGATCGCCGACACAAGGTGCAGTTCCAGCACACTTTAGGGAATATTTAGAAACCCAGCGCGGGAGTTCGGGATATTAACCGAGTGTGATCGGTGGAGTGTACAGCGCCGGCCGCATGCTTCTCCCGATATGTACCCGTCCCGGCAGCTCGCTGATAACCCCAACTGTTCTCTCAGAAATGGTGAATACGTGACAGCCGGGCCGGGGAGCTGATAGTGAGCGGACCTGGAGCTTGTGTCCTGGGAATAGGCAGATCTCTAAACCATCCGGGGGACCCGCGGGCAGAAGAGCCGTCACTCTAGAGCACCCGCGGACGCCTCCATACTGGTGGGCACTGTGCGGCGCTCTACCTAGATTTAGTGGCGCCGCACCGGACAATAAAGCCATCAGATAATCGGCGACTGTTGCTGCTCGCGGTAATCTGAGCACAGTGTATCCCCTGCTGATCAGATACCGGCAGCCCTGATCGCCGCTCTATCAGATGCCCCGTCAGTGATTACACGGGTTACATGGAGTGTGTGTGACCGAAGCAGTGGGGTGCACAAAGGGTCGGAGGCAGACGACATAGTTGTCCAAGGATGACATGCTGGGGGCTGTAGTGCATTGTAGTGGGTACAAGGGGGTAGCGGAGGCAACTCGGGATGCCTGACAATGAGAGGCTTGAAGCGCCAGGAAAGGGGAGGAGGAGCATGACGAGAAGAGCCTCACACTCCCCAGCTCCGCATGTAGAGGTGTCCAGGCGCCTCTTGACTCCTTTTACTCCAGCGGCCGCAAAGGGAACGAGAGCGGTGCAGGGACCAGAGTAGCAGCAGCAGTGGGAATGGGAGCCAAGATAGCCTGGCGGGGACCAGAGTGACAGCGGTCATCCCCTCACATAGAGGCGCAGACTGTATCTCTCAGAGATCTGCAGGGCCACCCTCTTGCCTAGGTTTAGTGCTGCGGCTATATCATTCAGCTCTCCCAGAGTCCTGCAACACGATGTCAGTGCAGTATTCTGGGAGAGCTGGGTGCTATGACCACAACTCTATATAAAATAATGGCTCCGCGGGTCCTTCGGAGATCTTGGTGCAATTGCAGCACTTCTATATGAGAGGACGGCCGTGCAGGACGCCTCCAATATGGTAGCACTACACGGATTAGCGGGCAGGCCGTATGCTTTAGTGCAAGGAGGACATACAATCAGTGCGCCGCAGCCTGCTTCCTCCTCTCTATCGGTAGGAGGGAAAAGGGACTAGAGCCTGAAGTACGCGCGGGCCAGGAAGCTCTTCCTTCACCTGGGACATTCCAATTATCAGACTGGCAATCAGACAGAATCAGCGGCAACCCCCCACAAGGAGTTGGATTACAGCCTTTTCTTGGAAGATGTGAGCGGCTCTGAGAAGAGCCTTTGTGTTATGGTGAAAGAGCAGAATTAGAAAACAATAATAAATGACGCAAGTTTAAGGCCTTCCTAATGGGGCAATTACATGTTGGCCACTCCCCTTCCTTGCTGATTGGTTTAGCACAGAACCGTTTGAAATTTGGAATTTACCCGCTTCCTCTACAACTCTCAAAAGCCTCCTGGCTAGGTGCCTCATGTCATTGTGTAGTATTATTGTTGTTTTTGTATGGCTTTCTTTCTCCTTGGTACAATGAGATAACATCCACATATAAAATACATCCTCAACACTAATCCCTTCCCTCCCGGCGGACTACAGGAACCGATAGATGCCTCTCACTGACAACTTCATCGCTTTGTCTCTTTCTACAATATGGAAATATGAGAAAATGGCATAAATTACCCGAGGTACTGACTAGGTCACTGAAGGGGTTAACAGACCACCTCCTGCTGACGACACATTATTGCGGACAGGCTGGCTGTGAACCCAAATGGGGAGGGAATCGGAAGAATGACAGCGGAGGACAGGATGCAGCTCGTTTGAGGAGGATTTGGTGGCTCTGAAAAGAGCCTTTGTGTTCCATGCGGTGCCCAGAGCAGATCTAAGCCCTCTCTCCGCGAATCCTGCGGGCCAGCTGGATGTCTTTGGGCATGATGGTGACCCGCTTGGCGTGGATGGCGCACAGATTGGTGTCCTCGAACAGTCCTACCAGGTAAGCCTCGCTGGCCTCCTGCAGGGCCATGACCGCTGAGCTCTGGAAGCGCAGGTCAGTCTTGAAGTCCTGGGCGATCTCTCTCACCAGGCGCTGGAAGGGAAGCTTACGGATCAGCAGCTCGGTGGACTTCTGGTAGCGACGGATTTCACGGAGAGCCACTGTACCTGGACGGTAGCGGTGAGGCTTCTTCACTCCGCCGGTGGCAGGAGCGCTCTTCCTGGCGGCCTTCGTAGCCAGCTGCTTGCGGGGAGCTTTCCCTCCGGTGGATTTACGAGCGGTCTGCTTGGTTCTGGCCATAGCTCTACTGTAGAGATGCACATAGATGTGATATGATGGGAGCCGTAGAAAGAGCAGAGCCTTTATACCCTACTTGCTCTTCCCTATTGGCTCTTAGAAAGAACGCCCCCTACGTCTCATTGGCTTTTTCGAACAAACCACTAGCCCGCCAAAACGCTTGATGCCTGCGACCAATCAGCGTTCGGCAGAGGCTTGCCCTACCTCAGCATGATACGTACGGGTGTCTGTGAAATCATGTTCTCAGCTGCTTCCCTGCATTGATATGTCCGCAGAAACACACACTCCACGCTGCACGGCAGTCTCCCCCATTAGAAGCTGTGCTGCTTTTATGGGAAATGCATTAGGTCGGCGAGTCCCCTCCCTCTTCACACTCAGCCCGGCATCCATACACACGTTGTATAGGTCACAGTGCCCAACAGTAACGGGGATGATGCGGCGACAATGTCTCGTATTACTCCCCCTCTACAGCCTCCCCCTCGCTCCCTAGACTCCCAACTGATATGAAGTCCCCTGTAGCCGCTATGAGGGCGCTGCTATCTAGAACAGAATTCGAGACAGTGATAATACAGCTCTGCGGTGAGAAGGTGGCGGCTCTGAAAAGAGCCTTTGTGGGGTAAATGCACGGGCGGCTTCAGCTTATTTCTTAGCCGCACTCCTCTTGGCTTTAACAGCCTTCTTAGCTGGACTCTTGGCAGCTTTGGGTTTGGCCGCCTTCTTAGCCGGACTCTTCGTCACCTTCTTGGGCTTTGGGGCGGCCTTCGGCTTTGAGGCTTTCTTCGGGCTCTTGGCCACTTTCTTGGCGGCGGCCGCTGCAGGTTTCTTTGCTTTTTTCGGGCTTTTGGCCGGAGCCTTCTTGGGCTTCTTAGGAGATTTCGCCGCTTTCTTGGCTCCAGCGGGCTTCTTGGGCTTGGCCGCAGACGCTGGCTTCTTTTTGGCCGGCTTGTCCTTAGTCTCCTGCTTCTTGTTCAGCTTGAAGGAGCCCGAGGCGCCGCTGCCTTTCACCTGGAGCAGGCTGCCCTTGGTGACCAGAGACTTGACGGCCAGCTTCAGGCGGCTGTTATTCTTCTCTACATCGTACCCTCCGGCAGCCAGAGCCTTCTTCAGGGCGGCTAGAGACACCCCGCTGCGCTCTTTAGAGGCGGACACGGCTCTGACGATCAGCTCCGACACGCCGGGACCGGAGGACTTCTTGCTTTTCTTGGCGCCCCCTGCGGCGGATTTCTTCGGCTGCTTCTTGGATTTGGCAGCCGGCTCGGCGGCAGGAGGAGCGGCGGCTGGCGCGGTTTCTGCCATTGTGTGCTGCGGAAATCAAATAGTAAAACTCTCCTGGAAGAGAAACTCTGAGAGCGGCGCTGGTGGCGCCTCTTATATGTACAGCGGCCGCGCTCTGATTGGCTCGTGAGCAGGCCCGTCCTGAGCTGCTATTGGCTGACACTGAGCACAGCTAGTGCCTTATCCCATCCGGGCCTCCTCTCCGCTCCGTTCTCCTCTTGTGCTTCCCTGCCCGGGATAAGAGTCCGTTACCGGTCAGAACCGGACAGGAGAGCTCGCTTTCAACGTGACTCCTCACTCTCTGACATCTCATGCAACCGTTTACAGCCGCCGCTGGCGGAGGTTCCGGGGAGGAGCGGAGAGGAGGCCACGAGATCTTCGCCATAGTTCTCCCGATCTGCACATCACCGCCTATCTGCGGAGATAAAACCGCTGCGGGAGCGCCTTCCCTCTATTCCCGGCCCTTGTCACCATCCCCGGGATCTACTCCACAATCTCCATCGTGCAGAAGCTGATTGCACAATGTGAGGACGACCTGGAGCTGCCGAGAGCCCAGAGGTGTAGCACAGGCGGCGCCTCCGCTCACTGCCAGCTCCCGGGTGCTGAATGTATACTGTATATACTGCAGACTTCTCTATACTGCGGCGCAATGTAAGATGAGGAAACCCAGTACCCCCCCTGTACACTCAGACGATCGGGAATGCCACACGTTATCGTCCCTTTAATACCCCGGACATGATGGGTGTGGTTGTCCACAAGAAGAAGCGATTATTCTTCTCTGCAGGTTCATCTCCTCCCGCGGGCTGCTGCCCGTTCTATATCATCCCAGGGATATCATGTGCTGGACGTGACGGCCATTGCATCGGCTCTGTAGTTCCCATCAATCGTTGACGGTGAAGATGGAACTTGGGATTCTGCTGAAGAGCGGTGGCATCTAACAACGCTCTAATCGGGATGTAGATCGCCAAAAAATGACGCCTGAACAAAGCCTTCTACCCGCGGTTCTCCTGCAGCCGGCGATGGCCTGTCAGTCACTGATGCCCGAGCGGAGCAGTAATACAGCGGGACTCTCAGCGCCAGATCCAGTGCCGCAGTCGGTGACATCGTACAGAACCCGCAGGGAGGGTTCTACTGTAGATCCCCGGGGCAGCAGATGTTGTACAGTGTCCGCTGGGATTCCTATGGCAGAGCGTGTTGGTCCAGAAAGCTTTCACAGACCCTGAAGGACCATCGGTACTGTGAGACCCCCCGCTTCTCCCACAACCCCGTCCCATATACCCCTCCAGATCGCTAATCAGCTCTTCTATTTAGCGCCCAATGAGGCTACCCAGAAAAAGAGCAGTGCAGGGGCAGCTAGTGGAGCTCTTGTAGGCAAGCCGCTGCTCCGACCGAACAAAAGCAGCGCACAGTCATCGGCAGAGCTGGCCACCAGCGGCGCCATGGACAGCGAGAGCGGGGTTCGCCGTGGCAGCGGCGCTAGTGCCATCGGTGTACGGGAGCTGAGATATGTGAGCTTGCCAGGGGAATGGGCGGTACATGTGGGGAGGTGTGTGTGCGGCAGCCGGTCCACCGTCGTGCCCCTCGCCTAGACGTACCATCTAACTCAGGGCTCCCAACCCATGTTTCCACCCTTACATCCGCGGGAGACATAATGCACCAGGGCCGCTCAGCTGTAAGTGAATAGGAGCAACGCAGATGGTACGGCATCAGTACACCTGTAGCTGAGCTCCGTCTCCCGGCCGGCCTCCAGCTTCCTTCTCAGTACAGTAGGGTCACTCCGGCTTTGCTGCACCTCATGCCCTCCCATGAACCCTCCTCCGGGCAGGTGTGAGGGGAGGGGGCAGCGCTCTCTAGGACGGGCTCTCCTAGCTGCCTCGGACGCTGCTCTTGTTCTATGTCTACGTGATGCCCCCGTGGGGAGGAGAGGATAATAAATACCATCGGGTGCCATCAAGAAGCTTCACGGAAGACAGCTCCCTGTCCGGGCTGCCCCATGCGTGACTTCCCACGGGACACCGGCCTAGCTATGTACATTTAACCCTTAACCCACTAGCCTCCGGTCACTGTACCTACCTGCAGTCATACATGTAAAGGCAGTAGCCGCAGTACACAGTGCGGCCGGCGGGTCAATAATCTGCTCACAATGACCAACATGGACATACAATGGAGAACAATACAATAAATGAGTTCTGAATGTAATGTTTATGTAAAGGTCGCCGTGTCCGTACAAAGGGTCTAGTGTTCTTGTGTCACATTGTGTGCAAGTAGTAGCGGCAAAGGGAAACCTTTAGGCTGATATCTTGTCACGGAGTGTTGTTCAATCTTTGGCAATCCGGACTGATGCCCCAATAATAGTCGGCCCTGATATATGCACCCCGTCTACCCTGATACCCTGCCTCCATGACCTTCACATCTTGGTGGGATCGTCCACCTTGCTCATGGCTGAGGGCACCAAGGTTTTCCGGGAAGTTACCACGATGGCTGAGCAGAAAATGCCTCTCGCTGCTGATGTTGCAGCATTGTGTAGATTCGGACAAACTGCGGACAAACCCTCATTAGCAAGGCACACTTTAGCTAAGCACCACACTACCTCCAACCAAGCACAAGCACTGCCTGCGGGACACACCGCTGCCTCTTCTCCTGGGTCACATGCTGCCCAACCCCCACCCTGCGTCTGCAGCGCACACAAAAGTGAGACATTGACGTTTGATCTTCATTCCAATCCTGTGCCACCTCCGTCAGGAGCTGCAAACGTGGGCATGCGTTACATAGCAATGGGGAATCCATGTGCCCACACAGTATTCATTCTGTCTAGGTGTCGCATAGCTCAATCGACACAGCAAGGGGAAAGCCATCTGCACTCTGCCCTCTACCCAAGTCAGCCAGTGTCTTTGTGCCAGACAGGTCAAACACTGCGATGGGAACTAAGTTTGCACCAACAGCTTGGGTGGTTCCTAGGCAACCCAAGACATGAACAATAAATAAATCAGAGCGGCCAAACATGGCAGACTTGCACCGCACCGGCGACATAGGCCTCGGCGCACAGCTTCAGCAATCGTAGGCATGAAGCGGACTTCGATGCTAGTTCATCTGCGACGGGCTCATCAAATCAGTTAGCTTTCCTTTCACCGCTCCAATGACTGGATTAGCAGGGAAAAGTTGCACAGCCCCAACCTGGCGCAGTTGCAGTTCCCCCGGGACATAGTCCTCGGCCAACAGCTTCAGCATTCATAGGCAGGAAGCGGACTTTCACTGCACCCAGTACATAGGCCTCTGCACAAACCCTCAGCAATCGTGCGCCTAGAGCGGACTCCCATGCTAGCATAGCTGTGAACGTCTCATTAGCGCTGTATTGCTCCTCTTGTTTGTCCCAATGCAGCGCCCCGGATAGCTGAGGTAACGTGAGATAAAATACAGGTTGGCTTCGGCCCACACTGCATGCTAGTCAGTCTGGCCTTTTTTCATAGTAACAGGCAGGTAAAACTCCGCTATGGGAAGTCAGGGTTGACCTACAGCATGGGTGGGTCCCAGGAAGTACACAAATAAATCCCATTGCAGTGCCCCCAGATAGCTGAGCTAACGTGAGATAAAGTACAGGTTTGCTTCGGCCCACACTGCATGCCCTAGTCAGTCTGGGTTTTTTGGGGGGTCAGATACGTAGAACACTGCGATGGGAACACTTAGTGCACCCATACTATACACAGACCCCTGTAATATTCCTGTAGCAAAGGTATAAGCTGACCCCACTAACAGTTATGCTGCAGAAGTCCAGGGAGACCCTATTAACACTTCTGTAGTAATAGTATAGACGGATCCCAGTAACATTTCAGTAGCTGCAGAATAGGCAGAGCCCAGTAACATTTCAGTAACAGCAGTATAGGCAGAGCCCAGTATTAGTAACATTTCAGTAGCAGCATTATAGACAGACCCTAGTAACATTTCCGTAGCGGCAGTATAGGCAGAGCCCAGTATTAGTAACATTTCAGTAGTAACAGTATAGACAGACCCCAGTGACATTTCTGTAGCAGCAGTATAGGCAGAGCCTAATATTAGTAATTTTTCAGTAGTAACAGTATAGACAGACCCCTGTAACATTTCCGTAGCAGCAGTATAGGTAGAGCCGAGTATTAGGTACATTTCAGTAGTAACAGTATAGACAGACCACAACAACATTTTAGTTGCAGAAGTATACACAGACCCCAGAAACATTTATGTAGCAGCAGTATTGGCAGATCCCTGTAACATTTCTGCAGCTGAAGTATAGGCAGGCCCCTGTAACGTTAATGCAGTTACACTCCTCTCCTTTGGCCCAAACAAGTTTCTCCGATAACTGTGGTAACACAGGAGAAAGCACATGATGTGCATTGCTGATCCCCTGACCCCAAGCGGGAGGAGGTGGCATTACAAGGCCAAGACACCATGACCAGGACCCGCTATAGTCTGTGTTGGAAGCATGCTAGCGGGCCCAGGGTCAGGCTCGGTTCCAAGCCTCCACCTTTGTGACCCAAGGTGCCCTGAGTTACATAGCAACAAGAAATCCATGTGTTGCACCATAGATAGCTCAACACTGGAAGAGGCAGTCTTTGTGTTCCTTGGCCTAGCCTATGCTGTAAGTGCACAAAGATGGTATTACACAGGAAGAAATTGGAGTGCCCAACCATGGGAGAGTTTTGCCCCGCCAAGCCACTTGGCCTCGGACAGCAATTCAGGCCTAGTCAGCCACTGTACTATTTGTGCCAATTAGGTAAAACACCGCGATGGGAAGACTTAGTGCACCCATAGTATAGACAGACCGCTGTAACATTCCTGTAGCAGAGGTATATACTCACCCCAGGAACATTTCTGTAGCAGCAGTATAGGCAAACCCCTGTAACATTTGTGTAGCAGAAGTATAGACCGACCCCAGTACCATTTTTGAAGCAGCAGTATAGGCAGACCCCAGTACCATTTCTGTAGTGGAAGTATAGGCAGACCCCAGTAACATTTCTCTAGCAGCAATATACGCAGACCCCTGTAACATTTCTGTAGCAGCAGACCCCTGTAACATTTATGTAGCAGAAGCGTATGCAGACCCCAGTACCATTTCTCTAGCAGCAATATACACAGACCCCAGTACCATTTCTGTAGTGGAAGTATAGGCAGACCCCAGTAACATTTCTCTAGCAGCAATATACGCAGACCCCTGTAACATTTATGTAGTAGAAGCTTATGCAGACCCCAGTACCATTTTTGTAGCAGCAGTATAGGCTGTGAGGAAGGAGGAGCAGCAGCCAGAGGATTCAGAGTTTCAGCAGTGGGTGGCGTAGAAGACTGGGTGCCTGATACATTGCTGGATGCATTTTCTGCCATCCACGACCGGACCTGCTCACACTGCTCTGTTTGCAATAAAGGTCTACCACGTGGACCCACAAATTGTGATATGAAGCTGGGGACCCCAGAAACTTGCCTCTCTCCTAATCCTGCAGCAGCCGGCTGGGATACACCTGGACCAGGAACTTGGCCTGTGCCCACACCCTCACTTGGAACTCTGCATCCTCGCTCACGTCCACATCCTCTACCCCTACCCCTACCCCTCAGCATGGTGGATTACGAATAGAGCAGACACCGACTGCTGTAAATAATTATGGAATCATATGCGTACACTTTCACGCAGAGAGCGGAATCGTAACACTAACTCCAGGCAGAAAAAATGGAAGCAATGCAATAGTGATGCACCAGAACTCCCGCCAGGCAGCCAGTAAAATGCAGACGCTCAGCGGTAGCCCTAAGTAGGAGCTTGTTGGGGGTTTTTTTTGGTCAATGAATACAGGCTATATAGTGTGTATATCACTTTCCCTCTATCAGTCGCTGTGGCCGTATGTTGTGCGTCTCTAATTCACTGCAGACACAGCCCGGTGTAAATGATCTTGGAATTATGTGCCTAGACTTTGTCACTGAGAGCGGTCTAGTAAGGCAAACTCCAGGCAGAAAACAAATATAGTCAGGAAGGCCGCAAACAGGCCTAAGTGCAATAGTGATGGACTACAACTCCCATCAGACAACCTGTAAAATGCACACGGTCACAGGTAGTCCTAAGAAGGACCGTTGGGGTTCTTGTACACAGGATGCTACACTACCACTCTCCATATCTCAGCAACGCTGTCCCTATACTACTACTACTACTACTACTACTACTACTACTACTACTACTACTACTACTACTACTACTACTACTACTAATAATAATAAACAACTTTATGTGTATAGCGCCAACATATTCCGCAGCGCTTACATAGACAGGGGATACAGAAAGACAAAAGTACAAACATTACAGAACCACGGTTACATAGTAATCAATTGATGGAAACAATAGGGGTGAGGGTCCTGCTCCAACGAGCTTACATACTACAAGTAATGGGGTGATACAGAGGGTAAAGGGGCTGGAGATGTGTACGGTATGGCGAGGTGGAGAGTGAGGGATGCTATACACATAGACAATGGTCAGACATTTAGCCGTGTGACAGCAGAATCGGTATGACTGCAGGAGCGGTTTATGATGGCTAGCAGGGATTGCAGTCAGTAGGTCAGGGAGCATGTTATCAGGCGGAGTGCAGAGGGGTTTGTTTAGGGAATGCGGTATGCCTCCCTGAAGAGGTGCATTTTTAGAGCACGCCTGAAGTTCTGCGAGTCCTGGATTGCTCGGGTAGCCTTTGGTAGTGCGTTCCAGAGGACCGGTGCTGCTCTGGAGAAGTCTTGGAGGCGGGAATGAGAAGTTCCAATTAAAGGCGAGCTCAATCTGGTTTCGTTAGCAGAGCGGAGAGCCCGGGCTGGTTGATGGATTGAGATGAGGGAGGCAATATAGGGGGGTGCTGCGTTGTGGATGAGGGATACAATATAGGGGGGCGCTGCGCTGTGGAGGGCTTTGTGGATGAAGGTGGCGAGTTTAAATTGAATTCTGTATTTAACGGGCAGCCAGTGCAGTGACCGGCACAGGGCAGAGGCGTCCGAGTAGCGGCTGGACAGGAAGATGAGCCTGGCTGCCGCATTCAGGATGGATTGGAGAGGGTAGAGTCTGGTGCAGGGGAGGCCGATCAGCAACGAGTTGCAATAATCGAGCCGGGAGTGGATGAGGGCGACAATAAGCATTTTTAGTGTGTCCACAGTGAGAAAAGAGCAGATTCTTGCGATGTTCTTGAGGTGCAGCTGACATGTTCGGGCCAGAGATTGGATGTAGGGGGTAAAAGAGAGATCAGAATCAAATATGACTCCAAGGAAGCGGGCGTGTTGTCTAGAAGTTATGGTGCCACACACTGAGATGGAGATGTCAGGATGAGGGCGGTTAGTGGAGGGTGGAAATACCAGCAGGTCAGTTTTAGAGAGGTTTAGTTTTAGGTAGAGAGAGGACATAGTGTTAGAGACAGCGGACAGACAGTCGGTGATGTTTTGGAGTAAAGGTGCAGAGATGTCACGGGATGAGGTGTATAGTTGGGTGTCATCAGCATACAGGTGGTATTGGAGGCCAAATCTCCTGTTGGTTTGTCCAATAGGGGCTGTGTAAATAGAGAAAAGTAGTACAGACTGCAGCCTGAGAACGCTAAAGCTGTAATGGGGCTGCACGCCCGATATAAAAAAATAAATAAATGCAAAACTGCTACCAGCAGCCACAACAGTAATGCAGACGGTCAGATGCAGCTCTAAGAAGGACCGTTGGGGTTCTTGTACACAGGTTCCTACACTAAGGGCTCATGTCCACGGGGAAAATATGATTTAGGATCCTCAGCGGATCTCCCGCATGCGGATCCGCATCCCATAGGGATGCATTGACCACCCGCGGGTACATAAATACCCGCGGATCGTCAATAAAAGTGATTTAAAAAAAAATGGAGCATGAAAAAATCTGGACCATGCTCCATTTTCATGCGGGTCTCCCGCGGGGACGGCTCCCGCGGGCTTCTATTGAAGCCTATGGAAGCCGTCTGGATCCGCGGGAGACCTAAAATAGGAATTTAACCCCTTAATGACGCGGCCATTTTTCGTTTTCCATTTTCGTTTTTTCCTCCCCCCTTTAAAAAAATCATAACTCCTTTATTTATCCATCCACATCGCTGTCTGAGGGCTTGTTTTTTGCGGGACGAGTTGTATTTTTCAATGGTGCTATTTAAAGTACCATATAATGTACTGAAAAACTTTTAAAAAATTCTAAGTGGAGTAAAATGGAAAAAAAAACGACATTTTGTCATCTTTTAGTACGTCTTGCTTCTACGGCGCACAAATGGCAACAAAAACGACATGATAACTTTATTCTATGGGTCGGTACGATTACTACGATGCCAAACTTGTTTAGGTTTTTTTTTACTATACTCCTCTTTTTTTTTTTTAAAGACATAAAATTTTTTTCAATTATTTTCTGTCGTCATTTTGTGCGCGCGATAACTTTTTTAATTTTCCGTCGACGTAGTTGAGCAAGGTCTCATTTTTTGCGGGATGTCCTGTAGTTTCTGATAGTACCATTTTGGAATACATATGACTTTTTGATCGCTTTTTATTGCGTTTTTTATTGGAGACAGGGTAACTAAAAAAGTGCATTTCTGGCGTTCTTCATTTTTTGTTTCGGACGACGTTCACCGTGCGGGAAAAATTATGTGCTACTTTGATAGATCGGACTTTTACGGACGCGGCGATATCAAATACATATTTTTAATTTATTATTTAGATTTTTTAATAATAGATATGGCAAAAGGGGGGTGATTTAAACTTTTACAACTTTTTTTTTTTTCAATTAAAAAAAAACTTTATTGATTCTTTTTTTTACTTTACTTTGAAGTCCCCCTGGGGGACTTTAAGATGCGATGCTTTGATCGCTCCTGCAGTATGACGTAATGCTATAGCATTACGTCATACTGCTTTTTGACAGGCAGCCTATGAAGCCACCCCACGGGGACGGCTTGATAGGCAGTCTGCTAAGGCAGCCCTGGGGCCTTTCATTAGGCCCCCGGCTGCCATGATACGTGCAAGGCTCCCCCGATCTCACCGCGGGGGGGCCGCGCGGGACCCCCGAACATCGTTCGGGGGATTTAAATGCCGCTGTCAGAATTGACAGCGGCGTTTAAATGGTTAATAGCCGCGATCGGCCGCGCGGCCGCTCGCGGCTATTGCCCGCGGGTGTCAGCTGTTATAAACAGCTGACGCCCGCGCTGTATGAAGAGAGGTTGCCACGCAACCTCTCTTCATACATACCCCGACGCTCTATGACGTACCAGGTACGTCATTGGTCGTTAAGGGGTTAAAGCATTTACTCACCCGCAGCGGACCGGGAAGCTCTGCTCTTCCTCACGGCCGCATCTCCCTTGCTTCGGCTCGGCGGATGTGCCGGCGCATGCGCGCGGCACGTCGACGACGTGCCGGCGACGTGCCGCCGGCGTCAGGAATTCATCCGCCGGCCGAAAATGAAGATCCGGCCGTGAGGAACAGCTGATCTTCCCCGCCCGCGCCGGATAGGTAAATGCTTTTAAATTGCTATTTTCGGCGCTCATGTCCACGGGGCAGGAGGGACCCGCTGCAGATTCTACATTGAGAATCTGCAGCGGATCTGATTTTCCCCGTGGACATGAGGCCTAACACTCTCCCTATAGCAGCAGCAGCACTGCCCCTGATCTCTCTCAGTGTGTGACTGTGGCGAGCCGCAAGCGGACCCACTTTAAATACTCGGGGGTCACTTGATCTCGCCAGCCACTCACTGCAGGGGGGTGGGATAGGGCTGGAACGTCACAGGAGGAAGTTGTAATGCCTTCCCTGCATGTCTATTGGCCAGAAAATTGTGCTAACATTTCAGGGAAGGAAATTGAATTGCCTCGAGTACCGTGTGGTGCTCGTCTCGAGTAACGAGCATCCCGAGTGCCCTAATGCTCAAACGAGTATCAAGCTCAGACGAGTACGCTCGCTCATCTCTATTAGTTAGAATATTTAAAGCGGGCCCGCTCGCGGCTCGCCTCAGACACACACTGGGAGTGTATAGGGAAAGTGCTGCTGCTGCTACTATAGGGAGAGTGTTAGTGTAGGATCCTGTCCTCAATAACCCCAACGGTCCTTCTTAGGGCTACATCTGACCGTGTGGATTTTACCGGGTGGCTACTGGGAGTTGTAGTGCTTCCATTTTAGTATTATGCAGCTAGGCCTGTTTGCAGCCCTCCGTAATGTTTTTTTTTGTTTTTTTTTTCTTTTTTTTTTTTTTTTCTGGCCGGAGTGTGCGTAAAAATACCGCTCTCAGCGTGGAAGTGTACGCAAATAATTCCTTGCTTATTTATAGGGGTCTGTGTCTGCAGTAAATTAGACGCACAGCGTAGGGCCACAGCCACTTCTAGAGGGAAAGTGATATACACTATACGGCCTGTATCCTCTGCGCAAAAAAAAAAACCCAAAAGCTCCTTGTTGGGCTACATCTGACCGTGTGCATTTTACTGGGTGGCTGATGGGAGTTGTAGTGCTTCCATTTTAGTAATACGCAGCTAGGCCTGTTTGCAGCCTGCCGTGTTATTTTTTTTCTGGCTGGAGTGTGCAGTAAAATACCACTCTCACGATAAACAGTACTGTAATATCACCGGGCTATTGCGAAGCACTTCAGCTGAGCCGCTGTGCAGAGCGCCTCACAATACCCTTTCCTTGGTGGGGTTGAGATCGCCGCAGTTACCAGCACTCTCCACTGGCTTTACAGTCTTCTCCCACTCCACACAGCCTCTCTTATCTACAAGTCTCTGCGAGCAGTAAATTACCCCTAGGTATCAGCGCAAGACAGCGGGTTACTTTTTTCAAGCCACAGCATAGAGTCTCCGCTACCTACAAGTCTCTGTGTGCGGTGAATTAAGGCCAAGTCGTCAGTGCTGTACAGTGGGGTAATTTATTTAGACCCTGCTTTATTTGTAATCCGCCATGATAAGGAGTAGGTGTAAGGGTCAAGGAGGTGGACACGGATGTCCAAGTGAGGGTGTGGGCACAGGCCGAGTTCCTGGTCCAGGTGAATCACAGCCGGCTGCTGCGGGATTAGGAGAAAGGCAAGTTTCTGGGGTCCCCAGCTTCATATCACAATTTATGGGTCCACATGGTAGACCTTTATTACAAACAGAGCAGTGTGAGCAGGTCCTGTCGTAAATGGCAGAAAGTGCATCCAGCAATGTATCGACCACCCAGTTTTCTACACAGTCCACTACTCCCAGATAGGGACTGCAACTCTGATTCCTCTGGCTGCAACTCCTCCTTCCTCCCAGCCTCCTCACTCCATGAAAATGACATATTCTGAGCAGACAGACTCCCAGGAACTGTTCTCGGGCCCCTGCCATGAGTGGGAAAAAATGGTTCCTCTCTCACCTGAGGAGTTTGTCGTGACCGATGCCCAACCTTTGGAAAGTCCCCGGGGTCTGGATGATGAGGCTGGGGACTTCCGGCAACTGTCTCAAGAGTTTTCAGTGAGTGAGGAGGATGATGATGATGAGACACAGTTGTCTATCAGTGAGGTAGTAGTAAGGGCAGTAAGTCCGAGGGAGGAGCGCACAGAGGATTTGGAGGAAGAGCAGCTGGACGATGAGGTGACTGACCCTACCTGGATTGCTAAGCCTACTGAGGACAGGTCTTCAGAGGGGGAGGCAAGTGCAGCAGCAGGACAGGTTGGAAGAGGCAGTGGAGTGGCCAGGGGTAGAGGCAGGGCCAGGGCGAAGAATCCTCCAACTGTTTCCCAAAGCACCCCCTCGCGCTAAGCCTCCGTGCAGAGGGCTAGGTGTTCAAAGGTGTGGATGTTTTTCAGTGAGAGCGCAGACGACCGGTGAACAGTGGTGTGCAACCTGTGTCGCGCCAAGATCAGCCTGGGAGCCACCACGACCAGGCTATGGCATATGAGGGCCAAGCACCCCACAAGGTGGGACAAATGTCGTTCACCGCCTCCGGGTTACACCACTGCCTTGTCCCCTGTGCCCCAACCTGCCACTCAGATCCACCCACCCCCCCCCCCACCCCCGCTCAGGACACAGGCACGTGCGCCTCCCGGCCTGCACCCACACCCTCACCTCCAGTGTCGTCCACCCCATCCAGCAATGTCTCTCAGCACAGCGTCCAGCTGTCGCTAGCAGAAGAGTTGGAGCAAAAGCGCAAATACGCTACCACGCACCCACACGCACAAGCTGTAAATGTGCACATTGCAAAATTAATCAGCCTAGAGATGCTGCCGTACAGGCTTGAGGAAACGGAGGCTTTCAAAACACGATGGTGATGGCAGCGCCGCGCTACTCGGTCCCCAGTCGCCACTATTTTTCCCGGTGTGCCGTCCCAGCCCTACACCAGCACGTCTCCCGCAACATAAATTGTGCCCTCACCAACGCGGTTACTGGTAATGTCCACTTAACCACGGACACGTGGACAAGTACTGACGGGCAGGGGCACTATATCTCCCTGACGGCACATTGGGTGAATTTGGTGGAGGCTGGGACCGAGTCAGAGCCTGGGACCGCTCACGTCTTACCCATACCCAGAATAGCGGGTCCTACCTAAGTGCTGGTATCTGCTTTGCACTATGTCACCTACTCTAAACCCTCCCCCTCCTCCTCCTACGCAACCTCTACCTCTCATTTAAGAAGTGTGAGCAGCACGTCACCAGCAGTCGGTGTGGCGCGACGCGGCAGTACAGTGGTGGGCAAGCGTCAGCAGGCCGTGCTAAAACTGCTCAGCCTTGGTGACAAGCGGCACACGGCCCACGAACTGTTACAGGGTCTGACAGAGCAGACCGACCTCTGGCTTTCGCCGCTGAGCCTCCAACCGGGCATGGTCGTGTATGACAACGGCCGTAACCTGGTGGAGGCTCTGCAGCTCGACAGCCTCACACACGTCCCATGCCTGGCCCACGTCTTCAATCTGGTGGTTCAGCGGTTTCTTAAAAACTACCCTCACTTGCCTGACCTGCTCGGCAAGGTGTGCCGGCTCAGCGCACATTTCCGCAAGTCCAAGACGGACGCTGCCACCCTGCGCACCCTGCAACATCGGTTTAATCTGCCAGTGCACCGACTGCTGTGTGACGTGCCCACACGGTGGAACTCTACGCTCCACATGTTGGCCAGGCTCTATGAGCAGCGTAGAGCTATAGTGGAATACCAACTCCAACATGGTTGGAGTCAACCTCCTTGATTCTTTACAGAAGAGTGGGCCTGGTTGGCAGACATCTGCCAGGTCCTTGGAAACTTTGAGGAGTC